>NC_048302.1:49143065-49304459 GCF_013100865.1 Trachemys scripta elegans
CCTGGCCCGGCCTGGCCCCCGGCCCGGCACTGCGCGCCCGGCCCGGCTCCCGGCCCGGCACCATGCCCGCGACCCCGGCCTGGCCCCGCACCGCCGACCGCGGCTGAGCCCTCCCTCCCTCCCGATTTTCCCGGACATGCCCGGCTTTTGGGGATTTCCCCCCGGACGGGGATTTGAGCCCCCAAAAGCCGGACATGTCCGGGAAAATCCGGACGTATGGTAACCCTACAAAAGAGTCTCTCACCCACATATCTACCCTGGGGGAAACTGCAGCATATAATTCAAGATGGCTCTTATAGGGGGCATAACAGACCAGACAGTCTCCTTTTAAAAGATAGCAAGCAAAGCAAAATACTCTGTTTTGCTGAATCTGTAATATAAAATTCATCCAGATTAAAGATCATGTGTGTATGGAAAATAGGAAAAGTGTTGGAAGGAGTCACACCAGCTCACAAGAAGTTTTGCATTCAGAACTATACAAGAAGAAGAGGTGCCCTTAGCCTCTCATGGCCGGGTAACAGTCTTGTAGGTTGCTGGAAAATTCGTAAACAAAATTTTAGCGTATGCCTGAATGGAAATTTACATTAAAACCTGCATTATGTAGCAAAAACAATGGAATAACCCCTAAAAGTTCATGTCCACAGCTATAAACCAGACAAGAACTACTTCATTTAATATGCTATATGATTTATGTATTTTCCACATTTACCCCTTTCCTTTTTTAAATTAAAAGTTTCAATTGAAAGTTTTTCCTAGCAATATCATCTTTAGCCATGTCATAGAAGTGCAAGGGGTGGAATTCTGTGATTGATAACACTTATTTTGTGCAATTCATCACTATACCTTAATTTAAGGCACAAGACTAATGTAGAAAATTGTGTACAGAGGATGGAAAAATTTACCCCAGTGGTGTGTAGATACTCCACACAGAAGGAGAGCTGGTTACAAGTTTAAGTTTTAAAAGGTTGAGATTTGGAAAGTGGAAAAAAATTCAACAAAATGTTTGCAAAAATATTTCCCCCTGCTTTGAAGCAGCTATTCAGCTGCTTGCTTTTTTCTTTCTCCGGGGGGAGGGGCATTTCCCAAAATTTCAGGAAATAAGTGAAGAAAAAGTTTCCAAAATATGTTTGCAATTTCACCTCTACCCTGCTTTTTTTTGGGGGGGGGGGGTAAAGACACCTCTGCACTTACTCCTTCAGATTAGATATTAAGAGGCACTTGAGTGGGACATAGCCCTTCTGACAACACTCTGCACAGGCATCAATTTCATTCATATATTTTGAACACGAGGTTTCTAGGGGTAGTTCCAATTATAGTTCAATAGTTCCTATAGCATCGGATTATATTACCCAAAATCCTAACCAGAAGTTCAGTGTGCCTGTTTGGGGGAAAAAAAAAAATCAGGGGACTGTCTGCATTACATCTCAAGATCTAGATCCTCCTTACGAAATAAATCAAATCCCAGTTGTGTAAAGTATACCACGGTCTTTAGTTTATAGTTCAGAGGTACAATTTATTCATGATGTGCAAGCACATATCCCTACGGGAACTACACATGCTAATGACAGTATAAACTTTTGCCAATTGGATTGTTTTCCTGTATTTTTCCAATTTCTCTTTTGCATTATTTCTTTTGTCTTAAAGTAGCGTTGTAATTTTAGAGTTGCATGAAACCAATACTTGAATCACAGACCTATCACATTACAGAAAGTAGTATGTAAAGTATCTGATATGGGTATCCATCATGCAGCCTAAAACAATTGCTCACATTGTTTATCAGCAAGTTGCTAGTTACAATTTAACACTGTAGAATGGCTTGGCAACTTGGGTAAGCTGCGAAACTCAAGGAGCTGCAGTTTCTGCACCCAACCAAGCTACTCACAAAATACAAGTCACAAAGGAGTAGTATTCCCTTCCTCCCCCACCCCCCCACCCCCTGCAAGATCCTCAGCACCTACCCCCAGAGACCTGCTTATATTGGAGATTTTATGCTTTTACAGACTATATGTCCTGAATTCACATGAGCTAAGAGTTAGTCTACCATGGTGACAAGTGTTTTGTTTTTTAAAATAAAGTTTCCGGATTTGCAAAGATGAGCTACATTTGTGAATTGATGGCCTGAAGTTCCCCTCTGTCTCCCCCACCAGCTATCTCAAAAGCTCTGAACAGGCTGCTGTTCTGGCATTAAAAGTCTGGTTGCTATCCAATAATATTCAAACTTGATGCAAACACTGGTTATCTGGCATCCCTGAATTTATTCCCATCTGTCAATGAAACTTTCTTCCCACCTCAGTCAGTTCATGCCAGTTTCAAGAGAGCACTGGCATCAACCAAATATAGGTTTAAAAGAAAAGTCTATGGAGTGCAAAAAGTGATTCTTTACAAGAAGAGTCTCCTCGTATCAAGTAACAGAACAGATGCAGATTACAGAGTTAATTTTATGCCACAATTTGCTTTTTTTTCTTCTTCAAAAATATCTAGTTGAACATTACATTTGGAAAATGCTAATTAAGGGACATTGTCACCTACAGATAAGAGACCCCCTAAAAATTCATATTGTTCTTGATTGTATCCATCAAGGTGTAAACGTCACATTACAGAAGACTTCATTCTATAAACATGAAGATGGGTACTGCTTTTTTGAATCTGTAGCAGGCATTCAAGCTGGAGGGGACTGGGGAAGGTTCCACAGTGAAGCAGGAAAAGAGCCAGTGTAACTTTAGGGAGATTAGTGTTTTCCTTATTCCAATAACATTTCCTGTTCAATGTTAAAAGAAAGTGACTCCCTGTGACAATGAACACTCAAGCCATTTCTGTCCTGAGCTTGTGGACAAAATTTAGACGGGAAGTATAGGGCAGTGTAAAATTACACATCAGTAAATAGATGTTTGCATAAGGGAGTCTAAAGCAATAAGGGTAGGTCTTCACTGCAGTCAGCCCAGGTGATCATCACCTGGATCTGAGCAACCAGGATAGCCTAACCATGGTGTGAGCAGCCATACTTCAAAGCCAGCTGGAGTTACTGTGTTCTCACTTGTATTACACAGCTGAGGCACTAAGACTTCTGAGGACACATCCCATGATGCTAGGTGCTGCAGCAAGCTGAGCCACTCAACTTCTTTCCTCCCTGAATTGTGGGAGAACTTCTCTGTTCCTCTACGCAGATATTGGAATTGGGGGAAGGCATTACAAGCTATTAGTACGCTAGTGATTTAGCCCACATTCTCACTGCAAAGTGGTGAGTTACTCATCTGAGTGAGAGCCTCACCTCAGATTTTAGCCTACCAAGCCAGGACAGCTAGCCAAGGGATAAAGCACCACATTTAGGTGAGAGGGTTTTGTATGTGGATGGGATCCAGATTATGGGCAACAAGAGCCTGGGATAACTCTGCATTGAAAAAAAAAATGTAAACGTCTTTAAGATAGTGGTCTCCAACCTTTTTATGGTCAAGATCACTTTTTGAATTTAAGATTTAAGTACAACCCAGGTTCTACCCCCCACCTTCTGAGGCTCTGCCCCTTCCACGAGGCCCCACCCTGCTCACTTCATTCTGCACCCCCTTCCTCTGTTGCTTGCTCTCCCCACACACTCACTCACTTTCAACGGGCTGGGGCAGGGGTATGGGATGGGGTGCAGGCTCTGGGCTGGGGCTGAGGGGGTTTGGATTGTGGGAGGGGCTCCAGGCTGAGACTGAGGAAGAGGTTTGGAGTGCAGGAGGGGATGAGGGGTGCTGGCTTTGGAGGGGGCTCAGGGCTAGGGGTTGCAGTGCAGGATGGAGTGCTGGCTCCAGGAGGGGGCTCAGGGCTGAGGTGTGGGCTTTCGGGCAGTTCCTGCCTGCAAGCAGCATCCCCGCAGCTCCCATTGGCTGCATTTCCCTGTTCTCAGCCAATGGGAGCTGCAGGGATGGTGCTTGCAGGCAGGAGCAGCGCATGGAGACCCCTATATATATATATACACACACATACACAGAGCACATGAAGAAATGGGAGTTGCCTTACCAAGTGGGGGAGGAGGGGTCAGTGCTAACAAGGCCAATTCAATTAAGGTGGAAGTGGCCTGTTCTCAACAGCTGACAAGAAGAGGTGACTATTAAAAGAGGGGAAATTACTTTTTGTAGTTACCCAGTGTTGTCTAACAGACAATAAAATTGTGAGAATTGCCAATATTTAATGTTTTGCTAAAAGCCCTACTTGTGGAGTCAAGTGACTAAAAATAGGAAAGTTGAGATTCTCATGTAAAGAGGTAAGTTTCTAGCCCTACTGACTGTGCAGAAAAGCTCAAACATATGACCTAACCCTAAAAGCTCAAAACCGGAAAACTGGTAACCACCCAAAATTTGTTTTTAGAAACCTTGTGATTAAGCCACTCATTTGAGTGGTGCAGGGAAAGACTTGTAGGGGTAGGCAGAACTGCAAATTACACTTATTCTTACAACCTCTTTTAACATGTTTATGTTCCACTATACTCACTGAACATACAAGTAAATGCAATTTGGACTCCTTTATTGGAAATCGGGAAGGAGTGCATGGCCCTGTTCATATTACAACTTTTAACTAAATTTGTAGGCAGTTACTGATATGATTGGCTCTACACATTAGACTTGGCTTTAGTCTACATAACATTTGATTGAAATTCGTTTAGTAACTGGTCAGCTAACAGTGGTTTGCTCACATGAATGAGTCTTACTGTCAATTAAACAATGTTTGATTTCCTCTCTCACGCCGCCTCCCACATTCTGACAGGAACACTAATAGACAAAGTTGAGAGAAATTTTTATAATCTATTCATCCACCCATTGCACTTACAGAACAAAATAGTCAAGTTGTCACCACAGTATCTGGACATCAAACTTATTGCAAGAGAACAGTTCTTAATTTGCCTCACTGCAAAGCTTAAATTATGGATAGCAAGCTGATTGGCAAATGAATCTTATATAAATAGTTACAGGACAATTCTCTTCTCACTACACCATGATAAATCCAGAGCAACTCCACTGAAGCCTACAAAGTGTAAACTTGGTGTAGCTGAGAGGAGGTTCAGTCCCAACGATTATCTACAGGAGTCAATATTTAATGAGTGGGCTCACAAGTCTTCTGGCATTGACAGATTTCTTGTCAGTTGGAAGATAATGATTGATAAAATACAGCAATTTATAAACACAAATATAAGAGTAGTTCAAAGAGCTCAGGATCAGTTATTCCAATAAATTATGAATTGACTGATGATGCTGGACCTAATATTGTCAACTGCTAAACACTCTGCATGAAATCAAATATCATGAGTTCTTGTGATTTAAAGACAGTTATTCTAAAGTGCAAGCAATGAGCCTCGACTCATACTCTTGGTAAGCCTTCCAGACAAATGTTTAAGTGGGCCAAGTAGTATATTAGATATTTTGGGTACCTCAGAAACCTTCTTGAAACAAATTATGTCCTCGTCAAAATGCCTTAAAAATGTAGCTAACGTGCACAAATTAGCTATTTCCTTGATAGGTAGGAATACCGAAATTAAGAATCTCACCAATAAGGTGCACCCAAATGGTCCCCAAAACAGTGATAGAGAATACATTTTAATATTGAGGACTGTGTATCTGGGAGAATCACATTACCTACGTTTAGTAAGGTCTTATATAGACCATTACAACTGCTTCAGATTTTTTTTTTTTTTTTTTTAAGGATCAGCCAGCACAATTACACTCCTTAGACACAGGGTTTTTGGGGTGGGGAGGGGGAGGAGGTGGTCTTAAACACTGGGTTAGAAAACAATAAGGGGATCTTCTTCCCAGCCAAACAATGAAAACTCACATCATAACTTTGAAAATGTGGATATGATAGGGTCAGGGCAAGCACATCTTTCATCTTCTTAACACCAATCCAAAATAAGGTATTCCGATACTTCAGCGATAAATGCAACATAAATAAGGGGGAAAGCAGGATGTCAATAGTTTAAGATGGAAATAATAGCTGAAAATTCTATCCAAAACATTAATTTCCTGCCTATAATTAAAACATTATGCTCTTTGTCCCTGTGATTAAATGAGATTTCAAAGACCGCTCACTGGCATCAAAAAAGTAATTATCTATTCTTCAGGCTCAATCTCAAGTTTGTATATAGATCTTTAACAAAATGGAAAACAAATGCAGCTACATAAAGAGGTCAGATGAATCCATATGGTGGGCAGATTAGGAGTAATGGTCTCAAGTTGCAGTGGGGGAGGTTTAGGTTGGATATTAGGAAAAAGCTTTTTCACTAGGAGGGTGGTGAAGCATTGGAATGGGTTACATAGGGAGGTGGTGGAATCTCCTTCCTTAGAGGTTTTTTAAAATCAGGCTTGACAAAGCCCTGGCTGGGATGATTTAGTTGGGGACTGGTCCTACTTTGAGCAGGGGGTTGGACTAGATGACCTCCTGAGGTCCCTTCCAACCCTGATATTCTATGATTTCAAAGAACAGTGGTCTGTAATTTGCTGCAGTGTCACACTTCTTGATCTGTTTTATAAGGAACAGCTATTGTAAAGTGATATTCCAGTGGAATCTCATACAATTAGATGGGTTAAGACAATCTAAACAGGCTCTTCTGATGCTCTTTGGAGAGAATGAGGAGAGAGATTCTTTCCTCCACATTAGTAGAAGTGTGTGTAGATATGTAGTGCATCACAAGTTAAATATGAGTCAACAGTGTAATGCTGTTGCAAAAACACACACACAAACATCATTCCGAATGGCTCAACATCCCCAGAACAAAGGGGTGAAAATATGGTTTAAAGCAACTTTTGCACCCAAATACACAGACCTGTGCCAAACTTGACCATAGCTCTGGACATCTGGACTTACTGGTTTTAAACAATTTTCTATAGGACCCAATTAAATATCTATAGAACTGTTAACTTTTTCCCTTACTAAATTTTTCCATTAACACAGAAGAAAGTCTTCTGAACTATACCAAGTGAAATATAGTTTTGTACAGCTCTAATTTTGTGTGGTTGCATTTCTCAACTCTGCTCTATCAAGCCATTATTTTTTGTATAATCACTCAAAATGATTATTAACAATATTTGTGTAAGATTTGTTCAACTGTTCATTTACACAGTTTTGAGTTAAATCTCAAGGTTTTATGCCTTGCCAGCTAAGCAGTTAGGCAGTACAGCTCTTTTGACATGTTTTCCTCTTATAAAACATAAGATTTTCATTATTTACTTTATCAGTGGCTATACATTTTAATCATAATGAATGTAGGCACTGAAGTAAAAACGAATCTAGTTCTGATAGCTTTGTTGTGGTTTCATAAATGAACTTTTATGAACAGAACCAAAACATTTTCTTGTATTCTGGAACAAATTGATTTAAAATAGCTGAGAAGCCAACATATATAATGGACACAAGTTCAAAAGGCAGGGAATACATTTGTGAAAAGAAAACACGTGAACAAAGAACATTCTATTTCAAAGCATTTCATTCAAAAGGAATAAAAAGACTCATTTTTACCCAAATGAAAGCCAAATCTAACTATCTACAAATACAAGCATTGCTGGATGATGCCACCCTAGAATGAAATGATACCTATCACTAATCTGGAGACATTAAATCCCTTCCCTCTCTGCCTATGTCAGCATAGCATTTAAGCACCCTTGTCAGACAAACCTTGACTGAGTTTCAAGCGCTGTCTGAAACTCTGTGGGATTTTCATACTAAAGGCATAAACGGAACAGATCCTATCATTCATTATGTCAAACATGCAGACCCAGAGTGAAGCTAAATGCTGCCTTTATTGGCAGACCTCCCCCTGCCCGGACCAAATGGACTCATGTTACTTTGAGGATGGATTGGGTTCCAACAGGCTTTCCTGAACAGCTGGGAGGCAAGGACTTTGGCTCCATGACAGAGAAACAGATAGCCACATCTCTTCTCTGTCCATCTAATTTATAAATCATTACCCAGAGATTCCCAATGGGATAAGGGGTGTTAAGTGAGAGAGCATACCAACAAATAGCCATTATGTAACACTATGCTAGCCATTATGTAACATTATGCTAACTAAACTGTACAGTACACTTAGCAGCCATAATTATTTAACATGTGACAGTAGGACAGGAGTCTGCTGTTTTCACATCTTCCCTTTAATAACAGGGCTTCTGTTTGTCAGGGTTTATTTGAGTTTCATGTTGATGTCCAAAATGTCAAGGGTTGGTGCCTCTTTGTATATACTATAATGAATACTCTTTGTAATGTTCTGTGGTGAACTTTAACATAGTACGGTTTCAAACAGCACTAGAGAACCTAGAGCACGCCAGCAGGGTCTAGATATGCCAACTGACGCGCAACAGGTTTATGGTCTTTAAAAAATCACACTCATGTAGTCCACACATGACGTCTCCATGTGGACAAGCCCTTTAGATACAAGTAACCATTTCCAGTGTTTATTGGATAAAACACCAATTTATTTTGTATCAAAGGTGCTTTATTAGGGTTTATTGGTTAAAACTGAAAATCAGAAGAATGTTTAATAAGAATGAACACAAATAGGCGCTCTGAACAAAAGGAAGTATCTTTACTTCATCTGTGCTGCTGCTGTACAGACTTAAAACACACACACACACAGCTAAGTGTCAACATTAAATTACAAGTTCCACTTACTTCCATATATTCATCCACCACAGATGGCCTCTCTGCAGTGAGAATATTTTTGCATATCACTACAGAATGTATAAACATTACATTTAATGACTTCTGGAGGGGTCCAGTCCTACTCTCATGGAAATAATCTCCCATTGACTTCAGTGAATGGGAAGTCAGGTCCAAAGTGCATAGTAAAATGGGGGGGGAGGGGGAGGAAGGGAAGGGAAGAGAGAGAAAATAAAAGGCCCCTCTTTCCCCCAAGGTGACCTGTGTCAACAATGGAATATCTTATGATTCACAAAGAACATTTGGAGTTGCAAAAGTTTACACACAAACTCTAAATAAGAACAGCAAACCCTACTTAAATCAACACTGTTTTTTTGAAGAAATGTTTGTAATACAATATAAAGTAGAACCAGTCAGGAAATGGGTGTGTACCTCCCACCCCTCTAAGATAAAAAAAGTTTAGTTGAAGATTGTTTTTTGTTGCACTGTTTTAAGAAAAAAAATTCAATTAGCCTTACTAGACAATATCTATGCTAACTTGGCAGGCATCATGAGCTGAAAGTCAAGAGACCTGAATTCTGTTTCTGGTTAAGCCATTGACTTTCTTTGCAACCATGGGCAATTTACTGTCTGTACCTGTTTTTCTTTAAAATGGGGATAGTGTTACTCTTGTTTGTAAAGTGAGTTGAGAAGTGAACCATAATACTTGATTCTTATGTTTAAAATGCTGTAGCTGTTTGTTACCTCTCCTTTCCAGGTTCTAGTGAAGTGTTTTGAAGAGAAGTTTATTTTAAAGAAAAACAAACAAACACCACCCTCCTTTCTATGGATAATTGACACTTGGATTTGAGAGTCACCAGTTTCTCTCCTCACAAAACAGTGGCTGAAATGGAGACCTCTTTGGGTATTGCCTACTCATCAGTACAGCAAAGTAAAAAATTTAAGATTCATCCTCAGGCCTAGATTGTGTTTTTAAATTGCAGCCTGGAAATAAGAGGCATGGTGACCTTGCATGTGCATGTTTTGCCAATATTTTAGCCATAGGTTCCAGTTACATTTCACCTTAGCCCATGACAAACCTTATGTGCTTCAGAGTGAGTGAGTGTGAGGGACTGGGGAAATCTATTTTCTTTGCTTTTTCCACAACCACAGTCAACAAACTTACTTAAGCAGCATTTTGATGGAAATGTTTATACTTTGTTCCCAGAAAACATTCTGAGTGTATGTGTGTACATCACATTGTCCAGTTTCTATATTCTAAAGAGGAAGATGATGCTGAACACTTTTTATAAAGAGCACACAGTGTATCCCTGCAGATTATTTGATACAATCAGATCCATTCTAAAGACCTTTGCTCTTCAGAAGTAATTCTTACAAGTCGTCATCTTTTGCAGGGATGACCAGACAATATTCAGTAGTCAAGGAAAACTTCCCAATCTTCTATGCACTTCAATTGCAGAGTTTCCACAAGGAGCTTCTAGAGAGTTTCTGCTGACAAACAGATTTTCCAAGGGGCAGGAGGGTGTGTGCATGTGATCTAGCCCTCCTACCCCATTTGGAGAGGTCAGAGCACCTGCTGACATTAGCCTAGCTAAGGGTCTGTGTTATAATGCATCTGCCTCCTTGCACCCTCAGAGCTAATTCAGCTCCTTTTAAATTCACTGAAAAGGTTCCCATCAACTTCAAGGGAAGTTAAGTTGGGCCTTTGCACAGGGCCAGACACACAGTTCTCAATGTTTAGGTAGCTCATACTCTGGCAGGCTCCCATTGTGTTCTCCCAGGGATCTAAAATAGTGGGCTTTAAAAAAAAAAAAAAAAAAAACATGTTAATACAAGTGAACAATTTATCATTTCCATTACAAAAATGCTCCCACCAAGGTCAGGGCCTGTTGTTCTAGACACTGTACATACACATGGTAAAGACTATCCCTGTCACAAGACAAAGACTTTAGGAATATAATTGTCTCTTGTCTAGTTAAACTGCACCAATAGGAGCTGCAGGGGTGGTGCATGTGGAATGGGTAGCACGGAGATCCGCCTGGCCACCCCTCTGCATAGGAGCTGGAGAAGGCCACCGCTTCCGGGAGCCGCTTGAGGTAAGCACCATTAAGTGCCTGTACACCCTGAGCCTTCCCCATTGCCCCAGCCCTAATCCTCCTCCTGCTCTCCAAACCCCTCGATCCCAGCTCAGAGGACCCTCCTACACCCCAAATTCCTCATCCCCAACCCCACCCCAGAGCCTGCACCCCAACCCCAATTTTGTGAGCGTTCATGGCCTGCCATGCAATTTCTATTCCCTGATGTGGCCCTCAGGCCAAAAAGTTTGCCCACCCCTAATCTAGACCATCCCTGACAAGTGTTTGTCCAACCTGTTCTTAAAAATCCCCAATGATGGCAATTCCACCACCTCCCTAGGCAATTTATTCCAGTGCTTAACCTCTCCAACAGTTAGGAAGTTTTTCCTAATGTCCAACCTAAACTGCCCTTGCTGCAATTTAAGCCCACTGCTTCTTGTCCTATCCTCAGAGGTTAAGAGGAACAATTCTTCTCCATCCTCCTTGTAAAACCTTTTATGTACTTGAAAACTGTTATCATGTCCCCTCTCAGTCTTCTCTTCTCCAGACTAAACAAACCCAGTTTTTTCTATCTTCCCTCATAGGTCATGTTTTCTAGACCCTTAATCATTTTTGTTGTTCTTTTCTGGACTTTCTACAATTTGTCCACATCTTTTCTGAAGTGTGGCACCCAGAACTAGACACAATACTCCAGCTGAGGCCTAATCAGTGTGGAGTAGAGCGGATGAATTGCTTACAATACTCCTGATAATACATCCTAGAATGATGTCTGACTTTTTTGCAACAGAGTTACAACTGTTGACTTATGTTTAGCTCGTGATCCACTATGACCCCCAGATCTCTTTCTGCAGTACTCCTTCCTAGGCAGTCATTTCCCATTTTCCTTCCTCTCAATTAAAATATCTAATAGTGCTTTAGATTTTGAAAACTGAAGCTGGAACTGCCCAATATGAGTTCAATGACCTCCCCTAACATAAAAATTCAGACAATATGGAATACCTACAGTATCAGGGGAAGCTTGGGACTGCAGTTTTGTTTACATCAAAAAAGAATGATTGTGGCTCCCCAAGACACACACACCAAAAACAAACAAACAAACAAAAACCCCCGAAACACAGAAAAACCACCCAAAATTGACAAAAAATTCCCTTGGTTCATGTTAGGGCTTTTATGCCAGTTTCCAAATTAAAAATTAAAAGTTTGTTCAGCCTCTGGTGCAGAAGTGAAAATGGCATAAATGCAGTTTTGCCATTCATCAAGACATTAATCACACATGCATCAGCACAAGTCATGCTGCCTATGACTGTATGCTAAACCACCATGTAAGTTACTTTCAGGTTAATGGCACACATGTAGAGACAGCTTTGCTTACTGAGCTACCACATGGAGAGATCAGAAACTTCTCTCATATGCCATCATGAATGGATTAGCCAGAACACCACACTTCTCTTTGCCAGAGGAAAGCATTCTACTCTAATTTAAAAAAAATGCAGCATTTGAAAAGTGAGGTCCGTTACACTAACAACTGAATTATGATTTAATATTAATCTTTAATATGTTTGTTCCTTTTCTTTGTGTATGACTCTCAGGCAATAGGATCCAAGGCACAACTTTACTACAGCTAAATTGAAAAACAAATCGTGTTTATGAGAGTATGTTTGAACCCCACTCTGAGTGTTATATATTGAGATAGGTAAGTGCTTTCATGAGAGATTAGATTGCAGCACATATTCATCCTCCAGAAGCATAAATTCTGCAAATTATTCTTAGATGTGCTGAAAAGTTGCTTATTCAGCAGGGTACAAGCAGTTTGAATAATAAGGAAAAAAAAAAAAACCTCTGGGAATTTGCAAAAATATTTACAGTGAATGCATCATTACTGAATGTTTCTCATAGCTTTGAGCCTTTTTTTGTCTTGAAACAATGCTTGTAAAGTTGAGGAGATAAGGGCCATTTGCACAGTGTTTCCTGAAACAGAACTTTTATGTACAAAGAAAAAGACTTTCACTTGATGTACTTCCTATTACCCTCAATTCTGAGAGAGCGTATAGCAATCAAAAAACATAATAGCTTCTAACATAAGACAGTCAAGTAAGGAAAGCAGTGATGATACAGGAGCATAGTACAAGTTCTCCTAACTACAGTCAACTCAGGGAGAAGGATCATTTGTAAGTTGTGTGAGATTTCCAGAGCCAAATCACTTATATAGACCTGACTAATGTCTAGAGGCCGAATTTCAGTCTTTGACTTCAGCTTTTCTTGATGAGACTACAAAATAGGACCTTAAATGCATTTAAGGTATGCATCTCTGGTATGGATGAACCTTAATAAGACTGGCGGTTCAGTTCAGATCTTGATGCTTATTTAATTAAATCTTTAGATTTAACCCCACATCCAGCCAGACATCCCTTCCCAAAATGTAACCCCTTCACAAAAACACGGCTCTAGCTGCTTCTTCCAGTTAGTATTAAGTTGTATTTTAGTAGTATCTAGAGACCCAACAAAGACTAGGGACCCTGTGTTTCTACACACTGTAGAAACACAGTAAGAGACAGTCTCTGCCCCCAATTGCAATATAAATAAAGACAAAGAGAAAAAAAATACTCTGTGCCTCCATTCTCAATCAGTAAATTAGGGATACTGAGTGACCTGCCCAAGATCACACAGGAAGTCTGGCAGAGGTGGGAACTGAAACCTGAGTTTCAGTCCTGAACCTTAATCACAGCACACTCTTCTTTTCCTCCTACTTTGCCCCCAGCCTTCCTGTGAAGCCTACCACATACAGTCTGGCACACCATCATAAGGTTTTTAAAGGGCTCAAATGCCTCTCTGCTAGTTCTCCTATGCCTAAGGCATAAAACAATCCCATCTACTTAGAGATTTAATCTCCATCTGACTGGATATTTTGAGTTAGATCATGTGTGATTTAAGGTGGAGGTACCCAAGACCAAGTAGACAAGTCTCTGAAGTACTTCACGGCAGATATTAAAAGCTGCAAAAATAGCAGTTTGAGCTTGAGGCGAGGAATATGGGAGCCTGAGGGGAAAACACTCACATTGGAAAGGGAAAGGCCTAGGAGGAGAGAGAAAAGCAGGACCTCAATGAAAAAGGATACGAATGATTCTATTATACTTGTGTGGCAGTAACTCCTAGATGCTCCAACCCATTGTGCTAGGCTTTCTAAAGACGTGTAGTAAAGGGCAGCCCCTGCCGCAGACTGGGTATAATTTTAGTTTAAGACAAGACACAACAGGTGATTGAAACAAACATGGGAGGGTAGGGAACAGCAGCATATAAAATTAATAGGTACGGTGGGGAAGGTTGGTTTGTTTAGTCTTTTGAGGCAATTAAGCAACCCCAGTAGCAATGGTCTCAGCTCAGCACATCCTAACATCTAGAAAAAAGGAAGGAGGGCAGAGCTATATTTTGATGCTTCACTAACCCACACTCTGTGGGTGAGTAGTAAGTAACAATTGTGATCACAGTCATCCTGGCCTCCCAGACATAGCACAAATGAAACAATATTCCAATACTATAGTTCCTTATACAACCCCTCACAGTCAGGGGCTTCTACTAAAAAACCTCAAAACAACTAATAGTATATTCTATCTTATTTGTATTTACAGGTCTATGGGGAAAGAGGGCACTTCTTGTAGAACTAGAATGTCCCATCAGGGAGAAAAGAACCCATCTTGACAAACAATCAAAAACTCCTAAGCATTCTGAGAAGTGGACAGAACTAACATCTATAAAATATCAGAGCATGGTGGGGATACCCTGGTTCATTGTGTCATCCCAGATTCCACACCATGAGCCTCGAAGTAAGAAACACCATTTGCCTCTCACTAGGTCCAAACCTCTTGGTTTACTCTATAACCCTTGGGGAAAAACAGGAATTAACCCTTGAAATAAATGCAATACTAAACCTTTTATCAGGGTAGAGCCAAACCTCAGTAACAGAGATTATTTGTGTCTGTGGGACCACACCCCCAACAATGTTACACCACAGTCCCCCAACAGTTAAATACATAGAAAACTACCTTACTTGATCAAGAATCTGAACTGCTCCCAATCAGGGTACCTTTGGCCCTTTGCATAGTACAAGTTCTCCTAACTACAGTGGTTGATGAAGCCTGGGTGTGGTGTGAGCACATAGTGGTCACAGGCTCTGCTGCATTTCCTGGTATCCATTGTCATGCTGGTCAGGGATCCTCTATTGGTTCTAGGCTACTCCTTTGGTCTGGCTGCAGCTATGTTCTAGCCTGCTCCCTGAGCTGATCCCTTAACTCAGTTTTAAGATTGTATATGAGCAACTTGAGATTGCCCCCTCAAATAGTTTCAGCAGCAAGAATAAAATGTGCTCTTATCAATGTTGAGTTGCCCCCATCTCCAGCACAAGGTAGTCTGGCAGCAGCAAGTCTGTTTTCTCTTAGTTTTCTAGCCAAACAGGGCTCTGTGGTCACGCCCTTTATCTGCCTGCCTCCTAATCAGTCAGGACTTATAGAGGTAAGACTAGCCCTTCCAAACTTCTACCATGTGCATATGGAGAGTGGGCTCTACAAGATTATAATCCTGAATACTGTTTATCCAATGAACAGATAATACTTTATCACACAAAAATGAAGAAGTCCTAGCTGTCTATGTGGTTGCAGAGAATAGATTTAAAAAACACACACACACTTATACCACATCCATCAAAGCTTTCTTAGCTAAGGTCTGTTATCCATATTCTCCACCAAAGTTCCTGAAAATCCTGCCAGTAAATCTCTGGATTGATGTTACATTTAACTATACCAGTCTTTGCCTCACAGAATCTTACCTCGAAGTCTTCTTCAGTATTTTTGCCCATTTTTGCTCTTAATTACACCAATGTAAATCCAAAAAGGCTCCATTAGAATTAACAGGTGACAAATAGCTATTTGCAAATCACAGGCTTAATGCTTGTTTGTTTACCCAACCACATAGGGAGTGTGTGTGTGTTTGTGTACACAGACAAGAAAAAACATCTCAAAGCTCAGTCCAACAAACACAAATAACCTAGCAACACAACTATATAATACACTATACTTCAGCACTGCTATTAAAAAAAGATCACCCCACAGTTAAAGACTAAGGCCTAGAATTTTATTTATTTATTTATTTTAAAAGAATGTAAGCATCGCTGTGCCTGTCTTATCTGGGTTCCCAAAAGTCATTTTCAAAAGATTTTGGCACTTCGGAGCCCATTGATAGTCAATGGGATTTAGACTCTGAAGTGCTTAAATGCCTTTTGAAAATGATTTAGGCTCCTAAATCAGTTAGGTGTTGCAATACTGAGTGCAGCAATGCTATATCCTGTTAAAAATATGGGTCTAGGTACTTAGGGAAATGCATATATAAGACATGTTTTTCTTGTCCCTCCTGTAGTATAAAAAACTCAAAAATAGTAAAATTAGTTTCAAAGCATAGACATTTGGAATTGTCACTTTTCCCCTACAGCTGTTTCCATAACAGCTTTCATCCAAGGATCCCAAAGTCCTTTATATAAATTAGTTAATGAAAGCCTCAGTTCATAACTTGTTCCTATCCATGAAGGGTGCTTAATCACATACTCAGTATGTGATTAAGCACAAGTTTAAGTGCTTTCCTGAAATAGTGCCTAACTCTCATACCATCCCTGTGACTTTCAACAGAACTTAAGTTCCTAAATCACTTGATAGCTTTAAAAAATTTTAAAGTTACCATTATAAATGCAGAAATTGAAACAGAGATATAGGCCCCAAATTAGCTAGATTAAACCTAGGATGGGTATATTGGTTCAAGCTACAATCACAGTGTGTGATTGCAGCACAGAAATACCCTTAATCATTTCTTAAATCTATTGCACATTTCTTTAGGCTTCAATCTCTTAAGGTATGGAGTAAACCCAGGTAACCCCCATTGCATATTTAGCATGTTACAACATAATTATACATTCTGAAAATGTATGCATGCATGCAATTTAAAAATTCTTTTTTCTATCTTACTTCCTGGGTGCGTAGGGGTAAAGATATACCTAGCTCACTCAAAATCTTGAGCTACATTCACCACTGGGAGGTTGCCTTTGGATAGGTAGAAAACTGCACTAAGAGGGCACCAGCAGAGTTTTGGAGAGCACACACAATACTTCTGTTAGTCGCATGAGCTAATAAATTAAAAGCATCTTTGAAAGTTTCCCTCAGTTGTCACAACAATAAACTAAGTTGAAATGTGCATGTATTGTTTTGGAGTCCCTCCAGGACTATGTTTTGTGCAGTTCAGGACACTGGAGCACATGCACCCCACATGGTGATATATTTCAACTTTAAAGCATCCATCTACAAATCATGGCTTTTCTCAACATCTTAAACAATATATGGGATAAAACAGAAACCCAAACACATTACTTAGGTAGCTCATAAAACCTAGCTCAATTCCCCCCTTGATGCAGTTCATGGTCTTGACATTTCCCAGAACTTAAGAAAATTATGTCCAGTATGTAGCTATTAATCAGAGTTGTTCAAAAAAAGTCGTCCTCCCCCCCACCCCAAAAAGAAATTTAATAAAATGCCATTTGTTAGAAACTAAAAAAAAACAGAAAGGAACTTTTTTTTTTTTTTTTTGGAGAAACTCTACTTCTTGGTAAGAAAATTTCACAGCTGAGAAATTTCTACCTGCTCTACTAATCAGATATACTAATTGAACATTCTTGGAAAAATCTTAACTCAGACTACCCACTCCCCAAACGCTCATAAAAAGAAGTGAATTTTACAGTGCACTCAAAGGTTAACAAACATGGGCTGGCAAACTAAGAAGGAAAATACATTTGAAAATTGAGGGGCCTTCCAGGAGAATGTCTTGCCAGCAGCTCCCTCCCATTTGAATCAAGGGAGCTATACTTTTTGCATTCTGCTGATCTCAGCTTTTAGCCTCTGAAGTAAAGAAATCTAAAACTGTTCAAGGTGTTGGTTTCATAGGTTTAAACCTTAAACTATTGTAGAAACAAATGGGCAGCCATTGCAGAGCTATCTGCATAATGCATTAATTAGTAAAGAAAGCCACATTCTGTGCTAACTTCAGTTTGAAATGGACTCTATGTGTAGCCTCAAGTGGCTTGCCTTACAGTAGTCTTAAGATGACAGTGACATAGGGGAAAGCTACATGAACACTTAGTTTGTGACAAGCTGGGCTGTAAATCTACCCGACACCAGTCTGCCATGCACTAAGTGTCCATGTGGACCCTACTGCTGTGCACTAAAATTCCTTGGTGCTCTTTAATCTACTCTGATTACAAAGCAAGTAGATCAAAGTGCACTACAGAACTTTTAGTAAGCAGCTGCAGAGTCCACAGACTTCATGTGTGGCAGGCTGGTAAGGGGGTAGATTTACATTCCAGCTTGCCATGAACTAAGTGCCCATGTAGACAAGCCCATGGATAACTAGACATTGTAGGTCAACACCCAGTAGGCAAGATTTCACTTTCCTTGCCATAAGAAAAGGGAAAATACTTAACTGGTCATTACTGGTACTTGTTTATCCAGCAGCAACGTCGGATTTAATGAAACACCTACATCATGGACTTGATTTGGAGATGGCAGATCACTCCCTCAGTCAGTAATGTCAATATAGCCTTCAGAAACACTTACAGTTGCTTTTCCTCATGATTATTTCCATTTTATCCATACTGAATCAACATCAACTATCCCTCATCCAGACCCTATTCTCATACACCCACTGGGTCATTATTTCCACTGCACTGGTCAGATCAGACATGATAGACACTTGCATACAATTCCCCCCAAATCAAGCAGAGCACTTAAACATATGCTTAATTTTGAGCATAGGTTTGTTCTTGTTCTTAAAATACAACACATGCTCTTCTAATTGGAGCCTAACTCTCCCAAAAGCCTTATATACATTTTGAACTGTAGGGGTAACAAAGACTTCTTCAGGGTGTTGCAGATTATTTCCCAGATGAGCAGTTTCCCGAAAAAAATAATTTGATGGGTCCTCTACAAAGAGGAATTGCTACTCAAGGGCAGTCTTGTACATATTTTATCTGCCACAGAAGGCGTATCTTACTAGGGTTAAAAGTGGGTCACATCTGCAAAAGGGTGAGCATATTTTTAATATTAGTTATCAATAGATCACTTTTGGCTCTTCACAAGCAAACTTTTTATTCTTGAGGGGGGAAAAAGAGGTTTTCAGTAAAAGCTGGCAAGTCTGACTAGTACCTTATAAGAAATAAGCTGCCAGGGCTCTCAGAAATACCACATGCTGGCTTGGAATGTTTATTGAAAACATTATGCTGAATATAAAGCACTCAGAATGTATGAGATCACATAATAGAGGAGATCTCACTTGCAGTCTCATCAATTTGTTCTTTGTACTGTATTTGCCATCTTGCCAACACAATTTATTCTGCCTCTCATATGATTGTTCATAATGGGAAGGTGTTTTTGCTTGTTTTTTTTAATAAAGCTGTTAATAACCAATACAGTCTGTACAATAAACACTGATCCATTTAGATTTGTTTTCACATAGATACCTTGATGGGTGCAGCCCAGCCCACCATGCTCAGGTGACTTAGATCTTGCACTGAGAAGTTTAATAAAATATTGGGCCCAATTATGATCTTGCTTTGGCACTATAAACATTATCAGGCCTGCGCCCAAGATACTTTTGGGTACACCAACACCAGAAGTCCGCTGTAATCCACCTAGAGATAGAAGGCCTCCTCAATGGCTGGATCTTTAGCTAGGGTGAGTCCATGGTTACAGGGCAAAATAATCCCCAGGGTTTAGCCGGGATTGTTTTATTTAGGGGATGTTCTCATTAAGGGGAGAGGAATATGTTATGTATTTGGTTGTAATATAATCTTGTTGTTGCTATGGCATCTGAGTTAGATTATTTGGGGATAGCCCAGATGGTTTTGGCTGGTTGTTGGTTAGTTCAGTGTGTAGCAATAAATGGCTGCTTTTCAAGGTTTACAGCTTTCTGTGTCTCAAGTGATTTCTTCCTAAAACTGCTGCCCCCCCTTCCTCCAAGGATACAATAAGGGGACTAACCAGGGCTCATAGACTCATAGACTCATAGACTTTAAGGTCAGAAGGGACCATTATGATCATCTGGTCTGACCCCCTGCATGCTGCAGGCCATAAAACCGTCCCTACCCCTTCCCTGGATTCTGCTGTTGAAGTCCCCAATCCTGTTTTAGGTGACTTCAATCGGCAGAAACCCTCCTGCTAGAGATCCCTGGGCTCAGAAGCACCCCAGCTTGAGGAGTTGGGATGAGGCATGGTGAGAGACACCAGAGCTATACCAGGTATGTTGAGGGACTGTTGGGACTTGAAAGATTGAATATATTGGCGGTGTTGTGCTAGAGATTTCTGGATTATGATGGTGGGACTTATGTAATAAATCAGCCCTACAAAGGGCTATTTATATGTGGAAAGCTTGTGCGGAGTTACTGAGGACTCTGGAAGAAAGTGGATGCCCTATGACCGGGCTAAATTATGTCTGGTCTTTGCTCACGGAGAGATGGGCACAAGAGGTGCAAGAGCAGCTCCCTCCTAGCACCATGTGTCCCAAGAGGGTTGAGAAGAGAGAATTATGGCCCTACTCCACAGCAGCTAGTGAAACTAACCAAATCCTGCTGTATGTTCCTAAGGGATACTAAAAGATTCACAACTCCCCTGCATTCCAGGGCTTTCCAGGAAGCATTTTACCTTCCTGGGACAGGATCCCATCCAGAGCTCCCTATTGGGTGATGAGATTCAGAACCAACTCCCACATTGACCAAGGCATATCAAGTGCTCTCTCAATATTGGGAACTAATAAGCTTACATTCTTCCCCAAAAGTGTTTCAGAACAATCTTAAATGGTATATCTTCCTCCTAGAGGTGTTGCTTGTCTTCCAGTCTTCTTGCACCTATATTAACCTTCAAAATCCTATGGAAAACCCCAGCTACATATACTTTACCTTACATTAACTTACATTCCTTGTGTATCTTTAATGGGAGGTAGTGGTGCTCAGCAGGGCTGGATGGAAAAATAGTATTTTCCCCCTCAGAAACATTTTTCTGAAACATTTCCATTTTTAGTTGTGATGAAAATTCAAAATGGTTGCAAACATTCTGAATAATTCTATTTTGAGAGAATCAAAATAGAATTTTTGTAGCTGGCTCCCACTACCCAACTTCCTGGGCTAGCTGCCTCCCCGGGAGCTGGGGATTTGACCAGCTCTGGGAAGCAGCTACCTAACTTCCTGGCAGCCCAGGGAACTGCTCCAAGAGAGCCTAGGCTGGTAGTTCAATCAGTATGTTCCAACAGGAAACTGTTGGAAAAAATGTTGCCCAGCTTGAGTGCTCAAGCCAGTTATATAGAACCTAAATGTGTATTTAGGTTTCTAGCTTTAGGTATCCCAGTTTGAAAATATTTACAATGGTCATTGGCCGGTATTTTAGAAACATCTGCAAAGTTTTTGCTTCATTTTGGTCCCTTTTATCCAAGGACTTAGGGTGACCAGACAGCAAGTGTGAAAAATCGGGACAGGGGGTGGAGGGTAAGAGGAGCCTATATAAGAAAAAGACCCAAACATCGGGACTGTCCCTATAAAATCAGGACATCTGGTCACCCTACAAGGACTTAAGTTCTTTGTAAACTACAATTAACCCTCATGACTCACTGGTTTATGCTACTTCAGAGGGTAATAGGATTTTAGATGCCCTGGTCTCTCCTATAACCACTGTGCCTTGCTCCTTCATTTCTGTTGTTACATCTGTCACTATTATGTAGTTAGCAGAGCTGGTCAGGAAATGCAATTCTGTTCTGTGGGAAATGCTGACATTTTGTAAAAGTCATTCTAAAATGGTAAACAAAGCTAAAATTTCTTGTGAAACAAATTGTAAAAAATCAGTTTGGGTCAATAAAAACATTTAAATTGTTTATTTTTAATACAAATTTCAAAATAAAATGTCATGTTAGAATAAAAAATCTAAGTTCCATTCTTAAAATGTTGAAATGTAACATCAACATTATTAAAGTACTTTGTTTTGATGTTTTTAAAATGCAATTTCATCAAGTTGACAACATTCATGCAGAAAGTTTCAGTTTTGACAAAATGGCATTTTCCAACAGAAAATGTTGTCAGAACATTTTAAACCGACTGTAGTAGTTAGCACTTAAAGAGTGCATGTAAGAGACTAAAGTTAAATTAGGGCCCAAGTCTATGAGGGGCAAAGTTAAAGGTACTCAGTAGCTTGTAGACACACAATATTATGGAATATATCTTTGTATTAATGTGCAGGGAGTTCTCTCTCCTTCTCCACTGAGATGAAAATATACCTTTTAGTAAGCATAATAAACAAAGGTACAGTGTATATTTCACATAACAGCCCTGAGGCATAGCAACAGAAGAGCAGAAGGAAATAATTCAGAATGAGGTTAGGAAAATAAAAGAGGTGAATTAAATAATGTAATGTAGCAGGCATGAGAAAGCACAATGACTGGATTTGGGGGAGCGGCAGGCTGTATCTACTGGAGATATTGTCTTGGCCAGACCTTCAGAACTAGATGCACAAATACTAAATGACTGCCAAAAGCAGACTATGATCTACTGCCAGCAATGGCTAATTTGCAACAATGGGGATGAGACAGGATTATGGTTTCCATTTATGCAGGGAGGAGAGCAGAGCAATACCAAGGGATGGAGAACATAGTGCCTTCCAGTTGAAGTTTGTAGTGGATTTCCAGCAGATTCCTTACTATGACTCACACAGAGTACAGCAAATGCTCCTAAGGATACAGTCACAAAACAGTCAGAGGCAACAAATGGGAAAAACCAAGCAAAGGCTGCAGCTGCAAACAATGGAAAAGGAGACCTGTGCTCAGGATGTCTATATATAGGGTATAAACATAATATAAACGGGCAAATTATTATAGACTATGTAAATGGTATATTCAAACCTAATGTTAGGGGGGACTGAAGATGAACCACTATGGGGTGGTCCACAATTAATATACAATTTAATTATCTTTCCCGTGTAGTTTGGTTACAAGAAAATCATCCTGTGGGCTAGAAGAGGTGAGAATAAATTCAGAGTTTGTCAGAGGTTATAAAAATGTCATTTTTATCAGCAGGGTAAGAGACCTTGTGTTTGAAACTTTAGGAAATTTAATTATAGATCTTATAGTCTGTTGGTAACTACTGTGCAGTTAAAGTGTCAACTGAATTTCCATTTCAAAGCTCTTTCCCACTACCTCCCCAAATCCTTGGCTTCAAAACTGGTGTGAGAAGATTGTGGCAGAAATACAACTTTTGTACTAAATCTGGAGTGGAATTAATATGAGGCTCTTAAATTGTGCTTGCCAGACTTCAGCCTCTGAATGTTTGTTACTGTGAAGCAGAAAGAGGAAAACAACAGTGTACTGGACTCATCTAGCTGCACAGGAGAAAATATTATGTGATTATTCTGGCTAGGTCACTCAGCATTCCCCCTTCTGGGATACAGTCCATCAGCAGTCCAAGGAAGTGTTCCCATTCGCTGCCTTACTTCTATACTATATCCTCAGTGGCTGGCAGGGGAACCTGGGCCCATTCTCTTCTCTGGGTTCCAGTCCAGGGACCCTCAACTCAGCAGTTCTTGGCTGGCTGGCTCTTTTTCTGACTCTCTCCCTTCACTGCTCCTTTCCTGGACTACTTGCTTCCTTACACTCTCATTCCCCTTTTCTCTCTCAGTAAGAGACTGGTACCTGACTTCCAGCTGCCCACTGTGTAGCCCATTCTCTGGCTCTACAGGCCCCACCTGTTCCTGCACAGTTGAACCTTTCTCTAATTAGTTGCCTCCAGCCTAAAGCTCCCCTGGATTGCAACCTAATTAGCTGATTGGGCCCACATGGCCCAATTCAGCTCTTGAAGGACCAGGGTGGGGAGCACTCAGCATCAAACCCTCCTCAAGACATGAAAGGACATTGTTGCCATGCAACAGAAAGCCAGGAGACAACTGAAAACTCTTTCCTAGCTTATGGGGTCTGAGAATGATCATATTTTAGTTACATAACTGCAATTCAGCTCACATTCATTGCAGGATTAGTCAACCTTTCAGTGAACCTGGATTCAGTTCTATCTTCAAGTAGGAACCACAAGAAACCAGCAGAAACTTGGGTTTCAACTCAGTTGTGACCTAAAGCTACATGAAGATGAAGATCTGTCTGACTTTTGCTTGGAGTTTTTTGAGTTCATTCGACCCCCCAGAACAAAGCTAAATGCAAGGAGAATAAACTCATGTAAAGTGAAACCAGAAAATTCCCACAAACTGTTAAGTTACACCTCAGTTATAGAATTGCCATTATATCAGTCCTTTTTAAAAACACTATTTACTACATCTAAAAAGTGAAAATAAAAAAGCTAAAGTAAACATCTCTGTTGCTGTCTAACGCAGGTCATCACATATACAGTGTTCTGATTGTGCTGCTGATTCATGTGGGAGACTGAAGTTAAATCCAAAACATTCTAGTGCATCGACAACACCATGGTCATGGATGTCTTTATTTAGACAGTCCCCAACTTTTACAGTTACCCTATAGGGGCATAGAGAAGATATTGTTTAAAGGATGGGAAATCATAGTCAACTTCATCCTGCATCTTACGTAAGGCCAGGACAGTTCTATGTGTGTAAGGTCCTCTTCTGATCATCGATCAGTGTGGGCACAATATTTCCAAGAGCTTCTAATGAGCAAAATTCAAGAATAGGAGGTCATTTCTCTAAGATCTAAGAAAGACATGTAAAACATAGACACTCTTCACCAAATTTGGTAGTTATTCCACAGTGGAACTAATGAAAAAAAATCAGGTGGACTTTTCAACAAAACTAATACTACATGGTTTGATCTATAAGAAAACAATGTCCCTAAAAATCAAAGACTTGAAAGAGTTCTAGACTTGAAGTCAAGTTTTTGTTCAGCTGATGCTTTTCTGTATTCTAAAAGGTAAGATGCAAGCTTTATAAATTGTGGTTAACTGCTGTTCATTATGAGAAATACATTTATCTACTAATAAATTCATGGTTATCTTCCTTTTTCCATGGTAGATTAATTCACTTGCAGATAGTTCTGTCCATTTTTCCCCTCAGAAAAATCAAAGTATTTCCAAGGATAATACAGAAAAAAAAACACTCACAATTTGCTTTCAATTCTCTGTGAAGGTGCTGACTGGTGATCAAAGTGGACAAATATACAGACACAACTCACAACATCTGTCATGTGGCTTCATATTCTCTACATGATTCTCTTGCCAGTTCAAATCATTCAAATTCTTACAAAAATACTTATTGATGGAAATTAAGACAATGAGATTTGAGTACCTTTCTCTAATTAGCTGCCTAATTAGTAAATAATTTAGGATTTTGCAGTGGGAGACAGTGGGTAAGGTCCATATGCAACTAAGTAAACTTATTCTAATATTTTCATGCAGATCAAGGATTGCAAAATATATAGTGCTTTGTACAAAGAATAGTCTTTGAGAAACTCGCTCTCTTTCAAAGTGATCAGTTTTATTTTGTATCAGTTTGTTACTGTCTTCAGTCAATTTTTAATGAACACACACGAAAACTAGTCCAATCAAAGAGTTTTCAATCATTTTCAAGTAAGTAAGAGTGAAAAAGTAGAAAGTTCTCCATGTGCTGTAGCCAAAGACAGAGTAGATAATTACAGGACCTGAGAACACTTTGTTTTGGCCCAGGCCCTGCACTATCCTGCTATTGAATTTCTCATCTAGGCAGTAACAGCCAGAATCTGGATCCCAAGCAACATGAAGTGGCCAGATCCTAAGTGAAAATATGGACTGTGATATTTAGCATGTAAATAGGGCAAGTAGTGGCTAATTGATTGGTCAATGTCACTGTAGTTGTATTTGCTGAAATACATAGGAAGCCAATCAATAAAACTGTAGACAATTTTACTGTAAGCTGCAAGTCTGTCAATCAGCTTCATTAGAAAGCATCCATTAATGCAGGAAATAGTAATATTTTTTATTATTTGTATTATCAGAGTGTGTAGGAGCCCCAGGCACGGATCAGGAAACCATTGTGCTAGGTGCTATCTAAACACAGAGTAAAAAGACAGCCCATGCCCCAAATCTATGTGTAAGGGGACTGTTGCCCCCTTACTAACATTCAGTGGGGTGTTTTGGTTGGCTAGCTCCCAGCACTGAAAGGGGAAGGGTCGATGGCAAATCAGGAGCCTGAGACTGACAGTCCCCAGGGGCAATGGGGAGAGGCCAATGCTCCAGATCAGCCTGATTGACAGGGCGGGCAGGCTAATCAGAGAGTCAGGAGGCCAGGGTGGGTCCCGTCCTCAGTGGAAACTGGAATGGCCTGAGTCAGACAGAGTGGGGCCGAGCTAAGGAGAGGGCAGGGGGCCGAGCTAAGCTGCTGGAAGCAGAGTTGCAGCCCCAAAAGCCAGAGCACAGCCCGGAGAGAGCAGACCTGCCCTGGGACCAGAGCTGTAGCAACCAGAGCCAGAGGGGCCAGACAAGCAGCCAGGAAGCAGGTCAGAGCTGGGAGCAGAGTCACAGAAGCAGCCTGCAGAGCAGAGCTGTCCTGGGAGCAGAGCTGCAGCAACCAGAGCCAGAGAGGCCAGAGAAGCAGCCCAGGGAGCTGAAGGCAGAGCAGCAGCAGCAGCCGTGCTGAGGCAGAGTGGAGCTGGAGCTGGGGCTGGAGCAGTCCGGAGCTGGAGCTGAGGCTGGAGCAGTCCAGAGCTGGGGCTGGGGCAGTCCGGAGCTGGAGCTGAGGCTGGAGCAGTCCGGAGCTGGGGCTGGGGCAGTCCGGAGCCGTGTGCAGTCCGAGTGCGGTGAGCAGCTGGGGAGAGTGAGGGGGACCCTGGGCAGTGGGCCCAGCACAGGGAGACGCCTCAGCCAAGAGGCCTTGCAGGCCAGACTTGCAGGGGGATCATAACCCCGACTGGGCAGGGGCGACGCTGGGAAAAAGGGTCCTGCCACCTAGAGCCTGAGAGCGTGTGGCCACCGCCAGAGCAAGTGTCCAATCCACAGCGTCTCTGCAGCACAGACAGGGCCTGAGAAGCAGGCCTGGGACCTACAAGGAACAGATTGAACTGCCCTGACGTTCCAGAGACACTGGTTGTAATGTTCCCTGCCACAGAGCAGGGTGATGTGTTTTCCTCTAACCTTTCCCATTTTTCCTTATTCTTTTTTTAAAATTAATTGTTAATTAAACAACTTGTATTTGCTTTAAATTGTATGAAATGATCAGTGGGTCAGGGAGGTGCCCAGTGCAGAGAGAGTACCCCGGAGTGGGGACACCCTAGCCCCTGTCCTGGGTGACCACCGCAGGGTTGGGGGTCGAGCCCCCCAGGAATCCTGGGCCCAGCCTTGTCGGGGTTTATGAGGACTCTGCCAGACAGGAGAGTGGAAGGGAAGTCCTCAAGGGCAGGGAGGCCTCTGGGTAAAGGAAGTGGGAGCGAGGACTCGGATCCTTTCGCTAGCCCTCTTCACCGGGGTAGTGCAGAAGCCAGGAAAGTTCCCCACAATAGCGGGACCATTCCCCCGCTTACATATGTATAAGACAGACAGCAGATAGATACAGATACACTGACAAGGGAGCACAAGGAAACAATGAGAATATTGATCAGCATGTGTTCTCAGCACATGACAGCAGTTAGGCTGCTAAAGTTTTTTGTATGCATCCCAGCAAAGGAGTGTTTTAAGGAAGGATTTGAAGGACAGTGGAGTAGCTTTGTAGATGTTTATGGGGAGCACCTGTCAAGTATGGTGAGCAGCATGGAAGAAAAACATGAAGGTGCTTGTTTGAAAATTTAACAAGTGGGCAATGGAGGCTGGAATCATGAGTCGATCAGAGGCAGGGGTTGTCTTTTCAGTACTGAATGAGTGGTGATAGTTAGGGTGAGGATAGGCCATGAGAGACATTGTAAGTGAAGACAAATAGCTTATATTGGATATGACAGAGAAGTGGCAACCAGTAGAGGGATGCAATGGTTAAAGTGAAGGGCTATGGAAAAGATCTTTGCAGCAAATATGAGTGGGGCAAGATTGCATTTGCCAAAGCCAGAGAGAAGGATGTAGCAATAATGCTGAGAGCCTAGATAAGAGTTTTAACCGTAGCTGGATAAGAAAGTCCATATCTTAGAGAGGTTATGCAGAAAGATTCTGCAAAGCTTAGACACAGCTGGATGCAAGGACCTAGAGAGAGATCTGAGATGAAGATGACACCCAGGTTATGGGCATGAATGACAGGCAGGATAGTGGTGATGTCCACATTGCACATGGTTTCTTCCGTAATGAACTGTCTTATCACAGCACTTGTAGAAAGAAGGGGAGCATGGAGGAGTATAAGTGCATGAAGGGACTGGTTTCATAAGATGATGTTCTTTTACCTGGGCTTGTTGTGACTGCTACTGAGCTACCACACACAAGTCAGTACAGCGCAGATCCTCAAAGTTGTTTGCTCCACTCACATTGAAACACCTAACCTCTAGGTGGCCAACTGCCTAATGGAAGCCTCAGTGCATGCAGAGAGTTAGTCACCTGAGAAAGGGATATTCAGAAGCCAGCTAGGTGAATAAAATGCTTAGCTTTGTATCTGTTTAGCAGTGGAAACTTAGGTGCTTACAGGGCTAGGCAGTAGCTGAATGGTGGTTTTTAAAGTGTCAATAGCAGCTAAATGGTAGAATTAGGTGCCCAAAAAGGCAGATAGGTACCTATATACTTTTGAGGATATTGGACCACAGGTCTAGTAACTTTCTCCTTATCAGGGATCAAAGGTCTTGAACTCTAGCCCATGGGGCTCCTAGGCAATAGTAAGTACCGACCCTCCACTCCCCACATATGACCTGCTAATAGTTGTCAGAATAGAAGTAGAACTCTGACAGAGGACCCCTTGCAGAGCTCCACAAATTAGATCCCAGGGTGAGTTCTGCTTAGTTCCCAGCTTCTATTTAAACCAAGCACAAAAATAGGAAGTTGTAGTAAGTGGGGGATCCTAGCTGCATGGACTGCTTTCCTTGCAATACCTGTTCCTACTGCCTGCTGCTGATCTCCTGGTAACCCGATCCTGCCTCTTGGTTTTGCCCTCTGGCCTGTCTCAGACTCTGACCTCCTGGTATCTGACCAGCCGTGACTCCTCCATCAACTGCTAGATCAGGCTGCCCAGGTCATGACACTCCTTCCTAGGCCATGATTAAAGGCTTTTTTTGCTCCATTATGACCCATGCATTTGGCTATGCATTTTTAGAGAGCACATTTAGACCATTTGAAGCCCATAGGATAGTATCTGAAGTACCTAACTAGAGCACTTGCCTTCATTATCTTATGCGGTGCATATATATTTGTTCACCACACCTCACATGGGAGCAAACCTCGACTACAGCAGCTGCATTATCACATATATGTGCTGTAATACTTTCTGGTCAGTCCCAGAGCTACGGTTGTCCAAGTCACATGTTCTCCATCTGTAATCATATATTTCATTTTGTCCTCGGAAGCTAAATCTTGCACACTATACTTAAGTTTTCTTTCAGTCCAATTATTTGCTGATGTGCCAAACGCAGACTAATGTTTTCATGTATCATTAAATATACACAGTGGTCATCCCAAAACAGGTTTCAAATTGGCCTAAACTGAGTCCATTAAGCTTTTCACAAATGGCATATACCTCTTAGCCTCTGGCTTTCTTTTGACTCATAAATATTTATCACATACAGTTAAAGTATTAACTTCCCAGCAAGTGCTGTATTAGCTGTGTTGTCTTTTAAAGATAAAATTATGTGGCAAGACAGAGTTGATAAAATAAATGTCTGGTACTGCCCCTATACATGCCATACTGATCTCTGTTTCTGACTTCCATAAGTGTCATCTGGCATATATCTTTCACACCAACTGTTCCTGAAATTTTAGGGTTATGTTTTTTTTTCATGTGAAGAAAAAAAGGACCATAGTAATTTGTTATGAACTAGTACAGAGAATTGCAACAACAGTGCAAGGGGGCCTTAGAGTGGCCATTAAAGCCCTTTTATTCTGCCAGCGGTTAAATGAGAATTGGGCCCAATAACTTAGCATTTTTTATTCAAAACCATGCTAACTACAAACATAACAGAAACTCACTTGCCCTTCGATACAAATGTGATAGGCTCTAAAAATGCCACAAACAGATACATTTATAAGTTAGAGTTTTGGTGTTCTCATTTCTGAATGAATATTACCATTCATCTTAATGTGAGCCAAACTATTACAGTTGTGATCACTGAAGGTGCTCATGCTGGATACCAGTATAGGTTATATTCCTGCTTTCTTATGAGAAGAAGATACAACAGTGTAAGCACCTTTATACCAGTATAATTGCTTCCACACAAACGGAGGACCAGGATTGAGATGGACCACTTTCACTATACCAATAGAGTTAAAGCAGTACAACTTTCGAGTGAAGACAAAACCTAAGAGAAGGGGACTGGTTGCAGAGTGTATTCCAAGATGGGACCTCACCCCTGGAACAAAGCTCCATCCTAGTCTAAAACAGCCCTGATCTGTTGACCTTCAGAGTAAGGCATAGCTATTTGCTTAGCTGTGGAAGATTGAGATTGGATCTTACGGGAGGAGTTTTATGTTTTATAGAGGGCTGGGTTTTGCTCTGTAGGGGTTAGTTGCTATTACATTTTACTGTTCTTGTAACTCGAGGCAGGGGTCTTAGAGGCTTAGATGGCTGCCCTTTTTTAATTGTAGAAATCCAAATAAATAAATTAATGAATAAAATGAGAGATATTTTATATTCACTTGGGCTTTTTGTTTCAAGTAGGGCAAACTTCAGACCTGCTGCAAGTGTATACAACTCCACTAAAGCCAACAGAGTTGAACTTTGAACCTTTTCAGTAACCATTGAAATCAAGAGTTGCATCAGCTAAAATGAAATCTATCCATCCATCATACATAAAAAGCCCCATTACCCTGTTATCTAAGCCCTCACAATCTTTAATGCATTTATTCTCACAACACTCCTGTTGAGGTAAAGCAGTGATATTATCCCCATTTTAAAGACAAAGTACTAAAGCCCAGAGGGGGCAAAGAGCCAGATTTTTACATATTTAGATGCCTAACTCCCATTAATTTCTCCCGGGGCCTGATCTACACTTAGAATTTAGATCAATATAGTTATGTCTCTCAGAGATGTGAAAAAATATGCTGACCTAACCCCTGGTGTAGACATGGCTCAGAAGAATGTTTCTGTTGGCCTAGCTACTGCTACTCAGTGATGTGGATTTCCTACAGCAACAGGAAGCTGTTGGGAGCATCTACACTATGGTGCGATAGTGGCACAGTTACAGCACTGTAGCTGTGCTCTATAACACCTGTAATGTAGGCAAGCTCCACAGGTACATCTACACTGCAAAGTAAATAAATAAAAACCTGCAGCAGCAAGTCTCAGAGCCTGGGTCAAAAGACTTTGGCTTATAAGGGGTCCCACTACTAGGCTAAAAATGGCAGCATAGACATTCCTGCTCAGGCTCCGAAACCTGTCTAGGATGGTGAGTCACCTAGCCCAAGCTCCAGTGGGAATGTCTACACTGCTATTTTTAGCCCCGTAGCATGAACCTGAGGCACTTGACCTGGGCTCTGAGACTCACTGCCATGGGTCTTTTTTTTTGCAGTGCAGACATACCCTGTGTACTTCAAACAAGTCATTTAGGAAGTCTGTAGCAGAGTAGTGAATTGAATCTGTGTCCTCTGAGTCCTAAGCTAGTGCCCTAGGGCCAGATTTTCAAACGTAGTTAGATGCTTAAAAATGCAGATACTGTACATTCCTACAAGGATCTTCAAAGGAGCCCTTCTGCATCTCTAGCCAACTAAATGCCTTTGAAAATTTGCCCCCCACCCATTGCACCATCCTTCCTCTTCAGTCCTGCATGCCCTATTACAGTCACTATGAATAACAAGCCTGAAGAAAAGGTTAACATTTGAACTTCCATACTGGAAGGAAGTTTCACATTTTAGAAGCATGGCATCCAGCAAAGCAGGTGAAACAAAACATCAGGCTCAAAACAAAATACAGTCTTCAAATCATATATAATGTATTGGTGGATTTTTTGAGTGAAGAGGCCCCGTTAATTCAAGCTGAATTATTGACCTAAGGCGAGAGAGAGAGAGTGCACGAACGTGCAGGCAGGGATGGATATAGACTAAATGTGGCCACAAAAATGTCAAAGCCCCGAGCAAATCTTTGTCTCATTCATCCTACTCTAGCTGGACCTTCCTGAGTCTCCAGCAGAGGAAGCTGATCTATTGGGGTGATCAAACATTTCCCATTGAAACCTTTTTTCAATGGAAATGTTGGTTTTTAGCAAGAAGAAAATCTTTCACAGAAAGTGTCTGTTTTCCTTGAAAATTTTGATTTTTCCATCAGAAAACGAAAACTGAATTGTTTTTGGCTGAAAATGGATGTTTTTTTGGTTTTTGTCCAAACATTTCTCTTTTCAGGTTGTGGGTTTTCAACTAAAAATCAGAATTTTCCATTGAAAATTGTGACAAAAATCCATCTTTTGGACATTTTCTGCAGGAAAAACAAAATAAAATATTTTCTGACCTGACTAGCAATACTGAACACTAACACATTTAGTGACTGAGACACAGCAGAGGGGTTCTCAGTTCACCCAAATTAAAACATTGAGAAGCACAGCTAAAAGCCTGATCTAAAGCCCATTTAATTCAGTGGAAAGATTTTCAGTGATTTCAAATAGTTTTGGGTCAGGCCTGAGGAGAGTACACAATCTGTGAAAGATGGATAAAAATGAGCATACTTTCTAAAAGAAAAGTACCTTCATCCTCACCATTAGAGTACATGAGTTTCATAGGTATAGGTACATCTTACATAAATTACTGATGATCCAGACATTTGGTTTAGTTTGAATATTTTATTCATCTTTGTCGTGGGATTTAACTTTACTTTAAAATCTCAATTCCATCTGTAACCCCCAAAGACTTTTTTTCAAAAAATAAATCCAAATCAAAGAATGTCTTGGATTAAATCCAAGAAATCCATTACAATTTAAGAGTCTAAATGTAATGTCACAAGGAATGATTTGAAGTCACAGGAACAGACAGAAATAGCACAAGAAAGCTTTTTCTCACACTATGTCTAGCATTCATCATTTGTGAGAGAAATCATAACAGATAAACAGTAGAGCTCAGATATTTTTGTGGGTTAAAAAAAAACACATGCTATTCAACAGTATCTGGTTCAGTTTGTTTGTCTTTAAGAAAATAAAAGACAATATATTGGTTACTATCATAATCAATCAGAAAGTATATAAATGTGTCTACATAATATGTAATGCTCCATCAAAAGGGCATGGGAATCAGAGGTGATCTCTTATGCCGTTATTCCATCTATCCTATGTAGGTTTTTTTCCTGTACCTATCATTGTGGTATCTGAGTACCTTCTGAAACTAAGATTAACAAATAGATTAACATCTGTCATGGGAGGTTTCATCTATATTTGTGCTCCCATAGAGAAAAGTTACCATGTGCATAGATTTTTTTTTTTAAATCCATCTTTAAGCAGCTACTATGCTACAAGTTGCTAGCAGGAAAGCAATTTCAAATAAATGAGTTTTACATTTGGATTGGAAAGTAATGGGGTTTGTTATCCTAAATGCTTACAGGAATTAATTCCACAGTCTGGGGCTAACCCCTGGAAAAGCAAAATATTATACAATTTAATTTGGTTTCCCACATTTGTCTTTATCTAGCCAACTTTGCAGTCCCTTTTTGTGAAAATTCTTCAACAGCTTGGCCCTGATCCAGCAAAGCACTTAAGCATGTGCTTAACTTGATACACATGAACAGTCCAATTGAAGTCAATCGGCTTGACAGTCATTTACACAAAGGCCACTTTATACTGCTCTGAAAAGTAATTTATACCTATTTCAACGCTCCTTTATGCTGCCAGAGCAGTGTAAAAGAGCCTTCCATAACTATGAATTACACGCATTTATATGCTTCAAATTAAGCATGTGCTTAAGGCCCAGATTTTTAAAGGTATCTAGGTGTTGCTGCACTTCATGTTGCAAAACACAACTGATTTAGGAGCCTAAATCTAATTTTCCAAATGGATTTATCCACCAGTTTCCCATGGGATTTAGGCTTCTGGGTGCCTAGATTCCTTTTCAAAATGAGATTTTGGCTTCTAAGACAGGTGTTGCAAAGTGGAGTGAAGCAACACCCAAATACCTTTAAAGATCTGGCCCTAAGTGCTTTGTTGTTAAGGGCCTAATGCTGCACCAAAGAAGTCAGTGGGTGGTTTGCCATTGACTTTGATGGACACAGGACCAGGCCAAAGCCTTCTGTTTTACTGGCATCCTGCACTTTCAATTATATAACACAGATTTGAAGCACTGCCTTTGATCCATTTTTAGTGCCTGGTTGCCAAAGCATCCTAAACCCCAAATTTGCCAGATGATTTTCATCAGTTCAAGTTATACTACTGTAGATATTTGTTGTTGTTTGCATTGGCAATGTCCTACATTTTATTCTTTTCTATCTAGACTAACAGGGATAATATATATAGAGGATTAGCAATGAACTGAGAATGTGTTTCATTCATACAGGCTGCATTTTTAGCTCAACGAACAAAGAGCCCCATGAGCATTATGGTTTTGTCATTTATTTATTTAATTTGTTAAGACCACTCAGAACATTGAGGGATTGTGGGAATGGACAGAAACAAGGGAATAATAATCCTTTCCAATATTTCTTTTGAAGTGCAAACCTTGATTTCCCTAATGGTGAGTCTTTCCCGTGGATTAGTTACAAAAAGTCATTGTGCACACATCATATCTCAGTTAAAAAGAGAGAGACCTCTTCCAAACAGATTTTAAAAGACTTACTCCGATTGCAAAACAGCTGTTTCTCTATTAATATTTCACTGCATAATGGATATGGAGAAAAAAGTATCAATTTTAAAACATATAAAAATTTTATAAATTTTAAAAATTATAAAAGCTTTTCTTCCATTCAGCAAGTGACTGCAGGGTGATGGCCTTTTCTTCAATATTTACACTAGAGTAAATAATACCAAGCCACTGTTGGAATTACCATATTAGTATGGAGAGAAGAAATTAGATCAAACAAACCTGATTCATTTCCCTAGCACAAGTCTTAAAAAAAATGTTTTAGAGAAGTGAAATGTGACCTAAATAGTTTAATCAAATATATGGCTTAGGATGAGTAATAACAGTCTTAAAACAATTCATTAAGGGTTAAGGGGAGTCAATCTTTTCAAGACCAAGCCCCCTGCAGACCCATTTACTACCAGGGTTGCAGTTAGCTGTACTAGCCAACACTGATCATGTTGAGCACTTTCAGTTTAAATGTGTCATGTATTTGCCTAGCAATTACTGAGAATTCATATAATGGACATTGTTGTGTCTGTTTATCCAAAAGCACAGGCTGTGGTTAGTTCCCTCACTGCAAACTGTTGCATAAGGTCCATTAGTTTAGTAACTTGTGGCTACTGAACAAACTAACACTGAACTCCAAGATCAGAGTGGTCAGGTGCTTTCACCATAAAGACTGTCCAGTGAAAGAAAGGAAATCAGAAAGGCAGAAGGTGTTATTAATTTTTATACTCAGCATTATGGTTGTTCCAGGCTGTATTTTTGTTGTTGTTTTCGTTCTACATGTTCTTGCTTGATCCTATTTCTGTTTATAATTATCATCAGAACTCTTTGTTTGGTGAGATTCTCTTGCTCTATCTTATTTTCAGATGGAATTTCTATTGTATCACCATTAATACATATATTGTTCTCAGATAGTCTTGTAAGGTCTTATTCTAAGGAATACATGTAATTTGTCATTGAGTGAAGACATCATGGTGGCAAGTTAAGACCCAGAACACTAACACTATTTGACTCTCTTCCAATCCAAGCACAGCTGGCTGAGAATTGATCTTCCAACGTAATGCAGCGTTGGCATGCTCGCACTGTGAACAGTAGGCTGCCTGCCAGCCTTAACCACTGCTAGGCAGTACTAATAACATAATATGATATAGGCTTACAAACTTGCTTCTCTATAAATGACAGCAGAGAATAACCCTGCACACTTTTTCTTGACTTCACTAGCAGTGATAATGCTTTCTCATTGATGTTTCTTCCTAGGAAAGCTAAATTAGTATTTTTTTAAATAAAATTACACTTTTGCCTCTGAAACCCTTGATTGAATCCAGGGTGGAGAAGTTCTGCTTCCATTCTGTACATGACAGGCTACGTTCTCTGCTGCACCCAATAAGGTCTGGGTGCAGATGAGGCAGGGGGTACAAACAGGGCCGGCTCCAAGCACCAGCTTGGGGCGGCCACTTTGGAGAGGGGCGGCAGGTCCAGCTATTCGGCGGATGGTTCCTTACTCCCGCTCAGAGCGAAGGACCTTCCACCGAATTGCCCCTCAGATAGCGATTGCGGCTTTTTTTTTTTTTTTTTTTGTCTGATTGGGGTGGCCAAGACCCTGGAGCTGGCCCTGGGTACAAAGGAACTGTATGTACCAGATCTGGGTCTAGTTCTGCATTAGCCTCATCCCAATCATAGTTGAGACTAATCTCAGGGCTGCTATGAACTATATTGTTTGACAACAACCAGTGGGGTCATTGGCATCCATGTCCCCTATCTTTAAACTGTACCCCATAGATAGGTTGGGGGCAAGGAGATTTATACCACCTATTTATTTATTTATTTTTTAAATATAGAGATATACCTATCTCATAGAACTGGAAGGGACCTTGAAAGGTCATTGAGTTGAGTCCAGTCCCCTGCCTTCACTAGGCAGGACCAATTTTTTATCCCAGATCCCTAAATGGCCCCCTCAAGGATTGAACTCACAATGCTAGGCTTAGTGGGCCAATGCTCAAACCACCGAGCTATCCCTCCCCCCAGTGATTCCTATATACTGGGGAAATCCTCCTCACCTGGCTGGATCTGCTAGTGAACAGTTCCTTTGCACTGGCAGAATGTCACAGAGCTGAAGCACAGGATCAGAGTCAGATGGCAAAATTATTTCCTTAATTCATCACAACCACATAGATCTATATCTCACACAGGTTATTCTAAATGTTATAAATTATGGTTTCAAAAAGCACCTGCATCTGAGCTAACTAATAAGCTATGGAATGTGTCAGTTAATGATTAGTAAACAAAATATATTAGTATAAAGAAATTTGAAATTAACCTCAAACAGAAAGTTTAACTTTTACTGAAGAACACATTTTCCAGGACGAAGAAATATTGCTCTTAAGGTTTTGGATCTGAGTCACTGATGGGACACTTTATGGCCTTTTAAGTAGAGATGGACTTGAGGGATATAATTCAGGTTTAGATCTGGTTTTGAAATTCAGTAGGAGTTATAGCATCTCTTAAAATCAGGCCACTTTTATTTAGGCATCTAAACCATAAGTACCTAAGTAAGTATCTAACTTTAAGCAGGGAAATGAGTGGGACTATTCACGTTCTTAAAGTTGGCCCCATCCTTAATTAGCTTAATGAGTGAGGGCCTAAATATGGATTTAAAAGCTTAATTTTAAGCACCCAGGCCTAAATGTTCCACTTGTTTCTTTTCAAATCTATTCTGCACTGAAGAAATATTGAATGGGGAGATGGAAAAGAAGAATAAAAAACAGCTTCTCTTTTTGTTTGCAGCACAAAAATAATATATTGTGTCCTCTCTGCTGACTTTATCAGTAAACCTTCAAACACTATTCTCTGATCTCTGCTAACATCATCCAAAGATGCTGCTGCAGTAAGAAAGATATTAAAGTGCTATATAAATGGAAGTTGTTAAATTAAAACCGGCTGGAGTGGATTTTGTTCCATTTAAAAGATGGGAAAACAAATCAATGTTGCCAAATGCAAGAGGATAAAATCAATATGGGGGGAGGGAAATGCAGTTTCAAGGCATTAAAAACCTGAAGAGACTAAAAAGAAAGTTTAAAAAACTCTAAACAATTACCTTGCTGCATCATTTAAATCAAAGTAGATGGCAGTTATAGTATGTTAGACATAAGATATTACCAGGCATCCAAAATATAGCAGTACTTAGTATTGCAGTTTTCTGATAATGTGCCTCTAAAGATCTGAAACTTAAGCTGACTTTTGTGACCCATCTGGCAGTGATTTATAGAAGCAATGATTCCCTCTTCCTCCCCCGATGTTCCTTCCTATTATAATGCCAGTTGGGCTCTCAGTTAAAGTCCTTCATGGTTATGTAGGGTTAAAAAACAACAACAAAAACCTATGGTGCCCAATCTTTTGGCAAATTTTATTTCATAGGATCCTACCTACTTATTGAAAGGTGGCAAGAATTGCTACTGAACAAAGTTTAAATTATTTACAATATTATACCTTAGAAGATTCTCACATTTTCCTGTAAGAAGTTCCAAAAAGTACATGCAGCAAATCCACTGGGTTCAGAGAGAAAGGGGGCAGATGCAGAAATCCCATAGAGGGAGACAATTTGAATAAAGGCAAAGTTCAGGTATTGGCATACAACTTTATATTCTTTTACATCATGACATGCCTTCATACTGTTATGGTTTCCAAGGAGTCAGGAAATATATAGATGCCAGAAGTAGGTTATTTCCTTCTTGGTAGAGAGTAAATGGACACAGATTCAGAATATTATTTTCCTAATCTATTTTTAGTTACAGTATGTGCATAAAAATGTTGCTATTGCTTTCAGTAAAATAGATATTTACAGAAAAAGTAACAGCAAAGCCTGACAAAGCTTCAACAAAGAAGCAAAGACATATATGGTGTCATTTACAGAATTTAAGCAAAAACTGCTTGACCTTCAAATTCCCAGACAGAAAGACTGAAGTTTCTCTGTATGTCTTAAAATCCTCGTGAACATGTACCTAGGCCCTCCCACACCCTACCTCCCTCCCAGACCCTGCACCCCCAGCCCTGAGCCCCAGGGGTAAGCAAGTGGCACCTCCGCGCCACAGTACAATACTGTAAAGTATAATGCCTTTTGTCTGCCCCTAAAAAATGTCCTTGGAACTTAACCCTCCACATTTACATTAAATATTATGGAAAATTGGATTAGTTTAACATCGTTTCACTTAAAGTTGAATTTTTCAGGAACATAACTACAACGTTAAGTGAGGAGTTACTGTATCTGTCTAAGTACTGACATGGGCCCCATCAGCCACCTACACCGTGTCTGAATTTGGTCCAAGATGTTTTGGTGTTGGGTAAGTGCATTATCCCCCATTGTCCAGCTGCTCTGTGACACAGAGGAAGTACAGTAGAATTCAGTGAATGATTCACAACCAACAGGAATTTTGCCATTGACTTCAGGGGGGCCAGTATTTTACCCTGGCAGCCCAATCTGGTGGTGATGTAAATGGTGGAGTGAAATACAGACTGGTAAAATGACCCAAAATGATGTCAGTGAGTGTAAGTTGGTGTAACAGACACTGCAGAGGGAAGGACGTGGCTGTATCAAGTAAAGAAACCAAAAGGAAGACAGTGTATGCAAGTGTGAGATAGAGTGTTGTGTTGTGTGAGTTCGTGATGGAGAGAGTTATTTTACAGCTCTGACAGCTTCCTGGTGGTTGCTTTTCATGCTAAAACTCCATTCCACTTCCAGTATAGAAATTATGCTATTTTACAACCACGCCCTTTTTCATCAGCATATACTGATTTCTGAGGATTTACCAGTGTGTAATTTATACCTTTATTTCACAGTTGCCAATTTTCATGCAGTAAATAAGCACACCAACTTTCACAATAAGCTAATCCCATTTCAAAACAAGGCCAAAACAAGCCAATCCCTAAGAGCCCCAACACTCTATGTAACTAGATCCCTCTGGTGTGCAGTCTGGGACTGTGGTGGGCCCGCTGTGCACCCCTGACTCTCTCCCCCCCCCCTTACCCCTTCTTGCCCTTTGCTCCTGCTTGTGGGAGCTGATCAAAGAAAGAAGCAACAAGCTACAAGCCAAAAACTAGCCAACAAGCAACTCACAAGCCAATTAAGCCAAAACTAAGCTCAATTTCTGCATTTTTTTCCACGGGTTTGGAATGTCTGCTATATTTATTTATTTGGGCATAAGCTTTTGTAGGCTAAAACCCACTTCATCAGATGCATGGAGTGAAAAACACAGAAAGCAGTATAAATATTACAGCACATGAAAAAATGGGAGTTGCCTTACCAAGTGGGAGGTCAGTGCTAACGAGGCTAATTCAATTTAGGTGGACCTAAAACCTTACCAAGATGGGAATTGGTAAGGCAATTCCCATCTTTTCATGTGCTGTAATAGTTATACTGCTTTCTGTGTTTTTCACTCCATACATCTGACGAAGTGGGTTTTAGCCAACGAAAACTTATGCCAAATAAATTTGTTAGTCTCTAAGGTGCCACAAGGGCTCTTTGTTGTTTTTGCTGATACAGACTAACACGGCTACCACTCCGAAATCTGCTATATTTATGTCACCCTTGGATCTGGCTTAAGCATTGGCTGATAACTGCCCACCAGTAGTTGCTAGCTATTTTTTTCACTCAAGCACTTTTAAGAATTAAGCTAATGATAGGTCCGTGAGTCTGTCGCGCTGTTAGCCTCTTCTGTGGGTTCTTCTCTCACATATTTATTTCAATGACATTATCTGTTCCACATCTTTACTACTTTTTCTATTGTATCAAGTCACAAAGATGTGGATCTTGAAAACCAGAGTCACTGGAATTTTGCAATACTTTTGCACAAATGTCTATGGCAAAAGACAAAATCTGTGGCAGTAAAAACTATAGGCTAATTCTGAATTTGAATTTGAGCACAAGGTTCATTTACTGAGGTAAATGGGAACTATGCACTGGGCTCTAATGGCAAAATTTGACCCTGTATAAGTAGTTGTGTATCTTAAGCAGGATACTTCCAGGATGATTCTTTGGTTTTCATATTTCTATGCTCACGAAATCATTCACTGCTTGTGGAATTAATTGAAACATTTCAGCACTTTGTATTGTAGCACAGGAAGGAATAAAAAAGGATAGCAGGTTTTGGCTCTATGCAGAGAATCCTGTTGTGATTTTCCTTCTGATTAAGAAAACTATCCCATCAGATATCCACAAAAATACAACTGGTATTTTCAAATCCAGTGATGGTTACTGCTGTTTTGAAGAACAAATATATAAACCACTTGAATAAGAGCAGAGGTTCATTCATAAACCATACTTCCTTCCAAATCACAATTATGCAGGACACCTCATTCTCCCTTCATGATAACATAAGCTTCCTATCACCTACAACAGTTGCTGCATTGCAGAATAATTCTAAAAAAGTGTTTGAAGTAATTTCGCCTCTTTTACTTTGCTTTCACAGCTGGAAACAAGGAGGAGAGCTGGCATCTATATGACCAGCCAGATATCCTTAAACCATGTAAGCAAGAGCTAAATGGATGACTGGTTCAGAGATACGGGGAGGGGAGGAAGGAGAGCAGTTTGGGAACCATGGCTGTTGGGTGAACTGCTTTTGTACTATATTCTCCTGCATCTCTTAATTAAATGGCAAATATAGAATTCCAGGTTTTGCAAACCTCTAGGTTAGTAAGTGATGCCAGTATTAGGAACTTCATCAGATGCTAAGCAAACAACAGCTGCTAGCTCAGGCTTAAGTAGTCCAGCAGCATGATTAAAAACCTGAGACACTACTTCAGGGTATGGAAGAGAAGATTTTTTTAAGGTGTACTAAGTGATGTTATTGTGGTTTTTATAAATCATCTAATGGCTTTTAAAAGTGTAATAGGAGTCCCGGCTCTCCAACCACATGGCCCTACTACTGTTTTTGCTGCACATGGTGGTATAAAACATTACTTTTAAAAGGATTTTAAATGGTGTGGTTAAAAAAATATAGCAACATTATTTCAAAGCCTAATGAACAATAGCCTCCTCCACCCTGACTCACCCACCCACCTATTAAACAAGCCAACTTCCCATTAACTCTGCGCTAGCTGCTACAAGAGGAAAGCTAGAGGAGGCCTGGTCTAGTCTGAGTTGTTGAGACCCTACAGAAAAATCAAGAGAGGTTAGAAGAAGGAATTCTCAGTGATTTCTTTAAGTGAACCACAGTTAAAAAATAGATTCTTCCCTCACCTCCCCTTTGTAGTTGACCAGACATATTCACCATCACACAACATCCCTACAGCAACTACAACAGTAGCTATCATGAAAAGAGGGTATTAGGAAACATGTTTTAACTACCTTCTAATGCAATTTAGTAGCTGGAAACAGATGGGAGCCTTCAATGCATAATCATCTAGCTCTCTGCTCACCAACAAGTGTTCTGCAGACCACAGACCAAAGTTGGAGAATTCACTGGGTTAAAATGCCTCACAGACACTTTCTAAGCTTTTATATGCCCTTTTCTGCAAGTTGAGGACAGTTTATTAATCTAGACATTGTAAACAAAGTTATTGAGCATGTCCCTTTCTATGTGTGGTGGGGGTTTGGTGGGAGACATTGCAATCTTTAAAGAAATGACTAAGACTTATTTCCCTAAAATTTCCCATTGTTCCTACCACCAATGCAGCTCCACCAGCAATAACAAATGTGAGAACTAGTGTAGATAAGATACCAGCAATCACTAGTGTGTTCTAGATCTGATCAGCAATGAATTTGACACCATATTGGGTAAAACACCCAAGGCCGGTCTATACACACACCATTGCCTACCACCGGTAGAGATGCCCTGCTAATAACACCAATAAATATTTTAGAGGTTAAAAAAAAAAGATGCTAGTGTAAACACCTCCCTTCATGGCTGCTCTGGGTGGCTGGTTAGTGTCTCAGCATCAGACACTTTCCTAAACATTTCCAGGATGAAGAACTACTCACTTAGATTAAAAGCGCAGACTCCATTTTCTGAGACGCTGACAAATGACATTGACAAAGGAATAAGAGAAATGTAGCCTGTTCTATAGCCTCTGTAGCAAGCTGTCAGTTTTACAGCAAAATTCCATGGCTGTGGAAACACAAAACCTTCAGGCATCTGATGCCATCCTATTGTTTTTGAAACATTAAAATACATATCTATCTACCTACGTACCTGTATTTATAGTCCTTACTCAGAGACAGATAGGTTACTAGAGAATGCAGGACTTCTGACTAATAGATTACACCTAGTAGCCAGCACTAATTGATCTAAATATCCAGAGACATAAAAATAAACTAGAAGAAAATCAGCAGCAATTTAAAAAAAATTAGGAACCAGGATACTCTTTATGAAATCCCAGCCTCACTGAAATCAATTGGGGGTTTTGGTATTGCTTCAATAGGGCCAGATCTGTTTAAAATTAGATAGAGGAAAATAAATGAACAAAAAAATAGAGGCAAATGGACAAGGGTTTAAAAAAAGAGGAAAGTGCAAAGATAAAAGCAATCCTGTATTTCTTCCTTTTTTCACACTATTATATTGTCTGTTTAAGCCCAGACCCTACACTTGATCCACATAGGTGGGCCACAACAGGGTCCATTGAAATTAATGGACGGGAAGGGCTAGTCACCAGAGTATGTACCTAGGGCCCCTGGAAAAACTGTACTTTGGATTGCTAGCCTGCCCTGCCAGCTACGACACTGCAGCTATACTTCAATTTTTAGTGTGATAACTCGATTAGAGCTAGTGTACACATGTCTCTCCAAGCTGGAAATTACACTTCTAGCTCAAAGTGTAAATGTACCCAAATGGCTGCAGGAGTCTGTCACACAGATCACATTGCTGGCTCAGGGCCTTATGGCTTGTCTATGTGGCAAAACTGACCAGACCAGCTATTGTGAAATAAACTATTCCACCCTAGCGTCTCCAGAATAGCTCCCCATATGTACATGCTATTCCAGAATAAAAGTCACTTTATTTCAGAATAATGTAGTGCACTTCCAAAGTGAAATAATTATTCTGAAATAAGAAGTTTTTAATCCCAGAATAAAGTATTCAGATGGGAAGGTATTCTGGAATAGTTTATTCTGGAATAATTATTACAGTTAATTTTCTCATGCAGACAACACCAAAAACTGTAAGTTGTTCAGGACAGGAATATGTCTTGTTGTATATCTGTAATGAACCTTTTGTGCCATATACAAAAGTAATGAGCCCCATTCCACACTGATTTTATACCAGTCTAGTGGCTAGATTTGGATCAATTACATTGGTGTAAATCCAGAAAAATTCAGACTTCAATGGCATTATTCTGAATTTACATAGGTGTGAATGAAAGCAGTATCCAACCCATTATCTTTATCATTTCCTCAAAAAAAATTAAATAAAAAAATAAAGCTAAATTTGCTCTAGTGAAAAAATCCACCAACAAAGCCATAAAAATGATAGGAAACCCTTTTCTAATTTACAGCCATTCCTAGCAATGTACAACCATGATTTCACTTTCATATTAACCCAGTCACATATAGCACCCACAGCACATGCCACGTCCCTTCTCCTCCATAGCAAGTGTCTCTGCACCAAGGCGTTGGCACAGAAAAGGCTCCTCATAGCTGTGCTGTGTCAGCGTGCCAATGTCGTACTAGTGAGGAGAGAGAGAGAGAGAGACAACCAGTTCTCCCTGCTTCAGTGAACTAAAGAGCCAAGATGTCAGTGTCATTGGTACTCAAAGGACTGTGCTGAGACATTGGTGCTTAAGGGACCTCCATGATGATGCTGCCTCAGTGCACAAGGAGGTCCTGACAGGGGAGCCCTTTAAACACTGATGCCTTGGCACAGAAGGATTTGGCTCCCCCAACACAAGTCCCCTTTGACACAGCCTGTTACCCGCATTCACAGCTCTTATCTCTCCCGCATCTTTGCCAACCCCTCGTCTCTTCAAATCCCTGCTCAGCCTCTCATTTCCCACCAAACTCTACTAGCTCACTCCCACTGCCCTCCAAATCTCCACTCATCCCCAACACTTACCAGAGCTCCATTTCTCCCTTAGAGATCCTCTGCTCTCCAGTACTCCAGTTTCTACCCAGCCTGCCTCTCTTGTTCACTAGGGTATGTGCAGAGAATAGCTGAGAAATCAGAGAAGCAGGCATTGAAAATTGGAAGTTGCTGACAGAAGTGAGCAATTCTGATGGCTAATCTTGGTGACATTCAGTTAGGATATCCTGAATAATTGAGCTAATTCTTTAGGTGTTTAACTTAAAACATTCTAAAGCAATCTGTGCCCATAGGTGCTGAAACTAGGGGTGCTGCTGCACCCCCTGTCTTTAAATGGTTTCTATTATGTACAGGGTTGAAAGTTTGGTTCTATGGCTCTCAGCATCCCAACTATAAAAATTGTTCCAGCACCCTAGTCTGTGCCCAAGATGTTATCAAAAGAGAGAGAGAGAGAGAGAGAGATGTGGTTGTTTACCTCTGAGTACCAAAGAAATATGAGAGAAACATGGTGACATTTCAGAAAGAAACAACTTCAAATGTTTTCTCTGCAAAATTTGTAAATCTTTTATTGGAACAATAGATAGAAATTTCAATGGTCTTCTGAAGACTTACTGTGCCAAGTTTGGAAATTAAATTCAACCATTGAAGTATCAAATGGAGAGACTTTAGTCCCGCTTTCAATGGAAATTACATTGCAATTTTAACTGTGGAGTTCCTACTCACGCCTTCATAATAAAATCATTTTTGAATGGGACTTCTTAAATGGTTTAGTCCAGTCATCAAACTGACCTTGCACAGTAATTTAGAAGGATAAGGTGGGTGAGGTAACGTCTTCTATTGGAGCAACTTCTGTTGGTGAGAGAGACAAGCGGTTGAGCTTACACTAAGCTCTTCTTCAGGTCTGGGAAAGTGTGAGAGACTCTAAATACTCTTCCCAGACCTGAAGAAGAGCTCTATGTAAGCTTGAAGGCTTGTCTCTTTCACCAACAGAAGTTGGTCTAATAAAAGATATTACCTCCTCTCCCTTGTCTCTCTAATATCCTGGGACCAATATGGCTAAAACAACACTGCATAATTGCACAGTAATAGAAAGCACTGGGTCTTGTAAGAAAATAGTTATTTTTCCAGACTAAAGATTGTTGGGAAGCTTAGATTTTATTAAAGATACAGAAGAAGGCAGCTGTTGTCTTTGATTATGTTCACTAAAGTAGGATTCAGTCTTAGTGTACCAAGAGAACAAACTGGAATAAATTAATGCTCACCATGTGGGGACATATGCAGATGATAAGGCTGATCACAGCTCCTCATTTCAATTATAATTTCAGCATGTTGCCACCACAGATGTCTGCCAGGCTTTAAAAAACAGATTTAAACTATTGTTAAACCTTTATTTGGAAAGGAGGAAAATCAGAGGTTTTGCATGCATGAATTAAAAGGGAAGTCAACAGGGCCGCCCAGAGGGGAAGCAAGTGGGGCAATTTGCCCCAGGCCCCGGGGCCCGCAGGGGCCTGTCCCCGCCTTCCCCCATCCCCTGGCGCCTCAGTGCGCTGCATCAGGAGCAGCCCTGGACAGCGCTGCGGACCTGAGCTCCTCCCACTGAGTCAGAGCCACGTGGTAAGGTGGCAGGGCTGCGAGCTCTGGTCCTGCTGAACCACGCCGCTGCAGCGCTGTCCAGGGGCCAGGGCTGAGGCTGCAAGAGAGGGGAGAGGCGGCGGTAATCCAGGAGTGGCCCTGGGTTACCGCCCACTGCTGGGGAGGGGGGGGGCGGTCAGGGAACGGGGGGTTGGATCATGGGCACTCCGGGAGTCTGTCAGGACTTGGTGGGGGAGTATATAGGGGTGGGGCAGTTAGGGGATGGGGGGGGTTGGTGAGGGGGTGGGGTCCCAGGGTGGTGGTTGGGGGGGGGCGGTGAGGGAACAAGGAGCAGAATGGGTCAGGGATTCTGACGGGGGTAGTCGGGGGGTAGGAAGTGGGTGGGGGTCAGATGGGGGCAGGACCAGGCTGTTTGGGGAGGTACAGCCTTCCCTACCCTAAAGCTTATTCATCAGTTTGAGGCTTGCAGACAGCTATTTACCACAATGAGCCAAGCTGTTATCTTTTCCCTTAAGGCCACCATCTCTTTCACTTCTCAAATTCCAAATTATAGTCTACATTTAATTTCAGTGCCATAGGGAGATTCATGTCAGGGGAGGGTAGCTTCATTTAAAATTAGCCACTTTAGATTAACAATGATAGAGCCAAGAGAGCCAAGGGGGAGGGATCACATGAGAAGAGCAATATCATACACCACCTACCTCCTTCCCAACCCTACCAAGGGAGACTCCCTCCCTTGCATTCCCTGAGGCTCCAGAGGGGTTAATTCAGTGATTCTCAAACTTTTGTATTGGTGATCCCTTTCACATAGCAAACCTCTGAGTGAGACCCCCTCCTTATAAATCAAAAACACTTTTTTATATATTTAACACTATTATAAATGCTGGAGGCAAAGCGGGGTTTCAGGTGGAGGCTGACAGCTCGTGACCCCCAGTAATAACCTCCTGACCCCCTGAGGGGTCCCGACCTCCAGTTTGAGAACCCCTGGCTTAATTTAATTTTAGTACCATGTGCCCATTCACATGCATGTGCTATTTTGAGCATTTCAGTTTTCACAACATAGGCTCATCCCAGATTCTGGAACAAGCTCAAGTGCTCAGTTCGTGGAGTGTGTACATAAGTGTTGGGGTCCACTAGGCATACCTACCAGGTAACTCGGGAGAGTGGAAGGCCAAAAGTGCCGATGAAGCTCTTTTGCTCTGGGTCTGTGAACCACAGTGACTCCATCTTTCGAGCTCTCACCTACTTCTATGCTAACTGCTTACATGCTCTGAAGTAGGTTGAAGCAGAAATGTAATGTCAGCTTTTTAGCAGATGGCTGCAGTTTCACTCACACTAGCAGAAATAATAGAGATAAGAAGCGGGGTAGTTAGTTTGCAGGCGTCTAACTCAAGGTCGCAAAGACTGAGAAAGTTTTCTCACAAGCTTATGTAGAGCTTATTGTAACAGTTGTCTGGAAGGGAGGGGTAAGGGGGAACAGCCAGACAAAGAGATGTATGCAAACAGTTTGAAGTATAAAAGGTAAAAGTTGTTTGTATTTGTTGCACTGGATTTGAGACATGCTGGTCTCCTAGTGCCATTTCAGAGCTCTGAAATAAACTTGGCTTGCTTTCTCCCCTCGGTGTCTTTATTGGTGCCAAGCACACCGGGCGACGGACCATTGTTGTCCCCTCGAGCCCTTTAGGGCGGGCAACATAAGCAATACTAAAGACAAACCCACAGTAACCATCTCCAGTTTGTGAGGGACCCCATGGAGCCAGTCTCTAGGAAACAGATAAATTCATGGAGGTTAAGTCCATTAATGGCTATTAGCCAGGATGGATAAGGAATGGTGTCCCTAGCTTCTGTTTGTCAGAGGGTGGAGATGGACGGCAGGAGAGAGATCACTTGATCATTACCTGTTAGGTTCACTCCCTCTGGGGCACTTGGCATTGGCCACTGTCGGTAGACAGGATACTGGGCTGGATGGACCTTTGGTCTGACCCAGTATGGCCATTTTTATGTTCTTATTTTCTTAAAATAAGAATGAACCCAAAGTTATGGAGACAGATATGAGTCAAGGAAGCCAGCAGAGTATCAGAAACCCGGAAAAATCTCTGACTGGATGGGCTCAGGCGTTTGGTCACAAGCTGAGGTAGTTCAAAAGTTTTGGATTTTTTTTAAGCAGAATTTTTTTATTGTTTCTTTAAACAATCAAACACAGCAAGCAGCAAATATTTGGCCACACACTTCTGAAACCCCAAACCATGTTCAGGTTTTGGCAGACTAATTTCAGCTTTTCAATTAAAAAAACCACAACAAATTTTGACGGAAGGCAGACGTTATCCATGACTTTTTCTGCTTTTTAAAAACCCCTAGTTTTCAATCCAAAAAAAGTTTTGACAGAAAATATTTGTCGAACCCTTTTAATGAGCTTTAGTGCCTTTTAGCACTAGCTGATGCTGAGAACCAGTGATACCTTGTAGAGGTAACTGGAAAAGAAGTTTTCTCAAAACTGGGTGTGTGCCGAGATGTGGAAGGTTTTTAAATGTTTATTTTTCCCAGGGCTGCCTCGGGGAGGGGGGGGACTGTAGGACAATTTTCCCTATTATTGCAACTTTTTTTATGGAAGGGGTCCCCAAAATTGCTTTGCCCCAGGCCCCCTGAATCCTCTGGGCGGCCCTGGAAGTCAAGTATTCCATATCTGAATTTACATTGCTTGGAAGTGACACTTTGGGCTTTTGTTTTAAGCAATGGAACTCTGATACGGGTAAATATTGAATATGTGGGAAATGAGAGAGAAAGCATTTTTATCAAACTTGATAGCACCTAGCAAATAGTTACCAAGTATATTAATGACCTGAAGAAGAGCTCTTTGTAGCTTGAAACCTTGTCTTTTTCACCAACAGAAGTTGGTCCAAATAGGCTATTATGCTACCTATTTCATATATACTAAAACAAAATCTGTGTCACAAAGGAACTAAACTGAAGCTGTGCAATCCAGTGCCAGAGCTAACTGGACAATTCCCCCAGTTGTAGAAATGAGAGGCTTAAAACTAATAGTAACACATTGATTCAGAGGAGTATGAAATAGCTGGTCTTAGACTTACAGGGAGACATACATGAAGAAAATCTAATTCCTTTCTGGCATTTAAAGGGTAAATGTGGATTATTTAGACCAGGGGTCGGCAACGTTCGGCACGCGGCTCGCCAGGGTAAGCACCCTGGCGGGCCGGGCCAGTTTATTTACCTGCTGACGCGGCAGGTTCGGCTGATCGTGGCCCCCACTGGCCGCGGTTTGCCGTCCCGGGCCAATGGGGGCGGCAAGAAGCCACGGCCGGTACATTGCTCGCCCGCGCCGCTTCTCGCCACCCCCATTGGCCTGGGACGGCAAACCGCGGCCAGTGGGGGCCGCGATCGGGCGAACCTGCCGCGTCAGCAGGTAAATAAACTGGCCCGGCCTGCCAGGGTGCTTACCCTGGCGAGCCGTGTGCCGAAAGTTGCCGACCCCTAATTTAGACTCAAGATATTACTAGCTAGGGTGATGTCTCCTTAGCTGAGAGTTTCTACAATTGCTATATGTAAGTAATATCCCTATGTCATTTCCAAATCTTACTAATTGTTGTGGTGTGTGGGGGGGGGAAGAGGTGCTATAATGAGGGGTCCGATCCTGAGCCGATCTGCACAGCATGGAAGATGGAACTGAGGGGTTTTATGCACTATTGCAAATAAATGGAGAAACATTTTAAATATAAAATGGCAATTCACGTCCTGTACAAACCAAAAGCTTTGAATGCATCTACATGGTCTGCTAACCTAAGGGCCAGGGAAACTTTATGCACTAACTCTCTCTCTCCTTTTCTTCTTTTTGCCTTTTTCTTGGATGCTTCTTTGTTTCTGGTCTATTGAGTAACCTGTGGGAACAACCGGACTGGTGGCAATATTAAACCAGGTCTTGGTGGTACAGATAAGGTTGGGTGACTCATCCAAACCAGACCGTGGATGATGCCAGTTTGCAGATGGCTTGACTTTTCATTCATCTGTGAGGGCTTAAGGCAGGGAAATTCTGTTTACCTAGTAGCTGGTGTTTTCAATGAGGAAACTGAAAGGAATTGGTTTCAAATGCCTTACAAGTCTGTTCATAGGGTGTGGCATTTTTGTACACTGTCTTCCTACCAAGATGTAGTTAAGTTGGGGATATTGGGGTCCCAGGTCTCCTCCATGGAGTTGGCAATGTTGTGCTGCTCAGGGTGTTTCATAGTGGTCTACATGAACAGGAGAGATAAGTGACTTGCGCAAGGTTAAAATGTAGCTGAGTAGCAGTCAGGAATTAGACCTTTGTGAGTATAGCAGATCAACTTGTTTGACTGATACAATAGGTGTCATCATCAGGGAAACAATTACTCAGTTATGGTATCTGAATTTTATCACAGAATTGACACTGCAGTGGTAAAGTCAAATACTATGGCACAGTAAGTGCTGTATTTATAGTAGTATGTATAGCATAAAGAATTAGCAGAAGCAGCTGAATGAATAAATGATATATAAATTAGCAAATTGATCTGCGAGAATGTGAAATGATTTGGAGGAAATATCACACGTAAGCAATCAATACATATATAGACCCTGCCTGCTTGTAAGAAGGAAGAATCGCTTCTGAGAAGAACTTTGGAATGTGAAGACTTATTTTCTTATTTTGTGTTTATTATGCTATTTCCCTTTTTAGCAATTGGTATACTATTTCCAATATATATACACACAACACCTGCTGTTACCATTAATAATCAGTGTCACATTTATCTGTGGGAAAGAATTGACTTGTTATATTTGCATAGCATGTTGCTTTTGCAAAGCTAGAAGAATATGGGAACTATCATAAGAATCCATGTTTCTGAATTGTTTATGTATTGTTACTGACATGAGATTAAATATGTAACTTTTGTCTTTATATGTGGGTATCAGGATATCAGGGTTTATATTTAACTTCTCTTACCATATTCTTGCAGGGAGAAGGATTCAAAATTGCAGTATTCTCCTTTTTCTTCACCCCAGTTCTTGTGTCCATCCCTACATCTTCATATGGATGTGTACATGCCATACTGGAATTACCCTAAACTTGCACACCCTCTTCTATATTCTCAGTATTTTATCTCCTGACCTATCCTTGCATACCCTTTCTCCCCCTACCAACTCCTAAGAAGCACATAATTAGGACTACAGGAAAACCCCAGCAGCATTAAAAGAATCATTCAGAAAGGAACTCTATCAGCCAGCCACATACAAAAAAGCCCTTTTCACCCCTTCGTCATCGTGTGGAACACACCCTCAGCCCTCGCCAAAAACACTATCAAACACATTTTGTAGTACTCTTAGAAGGTCACCAGATCTGCCACCAAGGGGAAACTTATTGGTGTTCTGGCAAAGGAAGTTCAAGCTGACATCATTTCTTTACAAGAAACTCACATGGTGCTGAATGAAGCATTGGTTTTGATCTGTTAAATTATGATCTTCACGCGAAACATGGTTGAGCCACATACATCCATAGTGATATATCAGATGCTATTCATATTGAATCTTTAACTTTTAGTGACACGATTGAAGTTGGTGGGTTTCTAATCGCAAATGTATATACACCACCGGGTGACACATGGGGGTCCACAAGTTCTCCCAAGCTTTAAGCATCCAGCAGTGTAGGTGGGTGATTCCAAAAGTCATCATAGTGAGTGGGATTATGTGACTGCGGACCCAAATAGCAAACAACTGTTGGAGTAGGCAACAAATAATGATCTTGCACTGGTCCATGACCCTAAGCAGCATGGTATCTTCCATTCAGAATGTTGAAAGAGATACTACTGCCCAGCCCTGTGCTGGGTCACGTCGTTTGCTAATCACCCGCAGCCAGCGGCATGTACTGTACTTAATGATTTTCCACATAGCCAACATCGTCCACCAATGATTCAGACAGGAATGCATCTTCCGATCATAAGGAGTGTACTGAAGCCTAGATGGAACTTCAGGAAGGTGCATTGGGGCTCCTTTACAGAGAACTTAGAACTGAGCATCATAGCCATCGCATTAAACATCATCTCCGTGGAAGATGCAAAGTGTCATTTCTGTTGTGCCATTTTTGAAGCTGCAAGTGCAACAATTCCACACAGCTTCTGACCAGTGAACATTCCATGTTTGAACGAGGATTGTGCAGACTTGCTGAGGCAGTATGAGAAGTCAGGTGATCTGGAGGCTCAATGGGAGGAAGCGACAGTGGCACTTGACTTTAAATGGTCAAGCCTAGAGAGCTGGATCTTTTTTTGTCGATTAGGTATGGCTCAACATCCATGTGCACAAAGCAGGCCGGCAATTACTCCAGATCAGACTATCAGTCATCTGTTGAAGGTCTTCAAAGCTCCTGTTGATGGAGATGTCAAATGACAGGTACATGACAAGTGGCATCATTTTTTAAGGAGTAATCCAGCCAATATTAAGATGGAGCCATTCACTGGACTGGAATTGGTTAAAGTGCAGAATGATTTAAAAATGGATACAGCTCCCAGATATGACAGAATTACACCTGAATTCATGAAATATCTGGGTCCTCATGCTCAGCAATGGCTTGTTCAGTTTTTCAACAGAATTCTGTGGAAATCCAGACTGCCTATAATCTGGCACCAAGTGAAGGTCACTACCTTGCTGAAACCTGGAAAGGCCCACATTTCTCCTCAAGTTACAGGCCAGTTTTACTTCTAAGCATCTGCTTTAAGGTACTTGAGCATCTGATTTCACAAATAATTTCACCAGCTGAGGAAGGCATGATGGCACTAGAGCATGCTGGTTTTTGCTGCAGTTGTAGAACATGCGATCAAGTGCTAGCATTTACAACTTTCATTAAAAATGGATTCCAACATAATCTGAAGATTGGTTCCATTTTTCTGGACCTGACCATGGCATACAATAAGGTTTGGCACATGGGCATTTTGGTGAAATTGTCTAGAACTATGCCAAGTTGGTTAGTATGTGCAATGGCTCTGTCAAGGCTGGATCCCCACTTTGAACTTTAGGGTACAAATGTAGGGTCCTGCATGAAAACTTCTAAGCTTAACTACCAGCTTAGCTCTGGTTCTGCTGCCACCATTTCAATGGATTCCATTCCTGGGAAACCTTGAAAAACCTTCACCAATTCCCTGGTGAATACAGATCCAAACCCCTTGGATTTTAAAACAAGGAGAAATTAACCATTCTCCCTCCTTCCTCCCACCAACTCCTGGTGAATACAGTTCCAACCCCCCTGGGATCTACAACAGGGAGAAATTAACCATCCCCCCTCCTTCCTCCCACCAACTCCTGGTGAATCAAGATCCAAACCCCTTGGATCTTAAAACAAGGAAAAATCAATCAGGTTCTAAAAAGAAAGCTTTTAATTAAAGAAAAAGGTAAAAATCATCTCTGTAAAATCAGTATGGAAATTAACCTTACAGGGTAATCAAACTTAAAGAGCTCAGAGGACTCCCCTCTAGTCTCAGGTTCAAAGTACAGCAAACAAAGATAAACACTCTAGTAAAAGGTACATTTACAAGTTGAGAAAACAAAGGAAAACTAACACGCCTTGCCTGGCTATTTACTTACAAGTTTGAAATAGGAGAGACTTGTTTAGAAAGATGTGGAGAACCTGGATTGATGTCTGGTCCCTCTCAGTCCCGAGAACGAACACACTCCCAAACAAAGAACACAAACAACAACCTTCCCCCCCCAAGATTTGAAAGTATCTTGTCCCCTTATTGGTCCTTTAGGTCAGATGCCAGCCAGGTTACCTGAGCTTCTTAACCCTTTACAGGGAAAAGGATTTTGGAGTCTCTGGCCAGGAGGGATTTTATAGTACTGTACACAGGACAGCTGTTACCCTTCCCTTTATAGTTATGACAGGCTCTGTTTTAGAGACATCGTCGTGTGCATATTGGTGAAAGAACAAGTGTTTGGAGGCACCAGAAGAACAGCTTCCCACAAGGATCTGTATTATCTCCAACATTATTCAGTTTATATTCGAATGACCTATCATACACCAGGTCTTGCAAGTTTATTTTTGCAGACGACATATGCCTCGTCACCCAGTTACACTCCTTTGACATACTTGAGTGTGTTCAGGATGCAGATATGGCAGCTATTATTGTCATTTATGGCACCTGATACCAAGTAGAAGTAAGATTGTTTCGAGCATCTTCCACTTACATCATGCACAAACAGGCAGAGAGCTGAACAAAATTCTCAATGGTCAGTGAATTAACCAAAATTCACACCCTGTCTCTCTAGGTGTCACATTGGATAGAATTCTCACATATCATGACCATCTTATAAAGACAACAATTAAAGGTCAAAACACACAATAATCTGCTTGGAAAACTCGTTGGAACGTTATAGGGCATCAACATCCAAATGTTGCACACTTCATCTTTGGCACTCTGTTATTCAGCCGCAGAATATTGCACTCCAGTATGGGCTCGCTCATCTCACACAAAGATGACTGATGTACAACTTAATTCCACCATGCATATCATTTCAGGCACACTTAAATCTACTCCTTTATCACAGTTACCAGTTCTCTGCAATATTGCTCCACTCAGTATTTGCAGAGAGGAAAGCATAGCAAAGCTCATGATGAAATTGCATAATATGGCACATCTACTGTTAATTAAAGACTGGTTTAAACCACCACATGGTCATCAGCCCTCACCTCACTTATTGTGGATACGTTTGCCAGGTGAGGGATTTACTGTAGAGGATGCGTGGTGAGCTTCATTGTCTGCAAAGAAAGTCTCAAATAATTATTTTGTCTTGGACCCCACTCAATGTCAGCCCAGGTTTGAGTTACCATGAAGGCAATGGAGCCTTCTGAACCAGTTTTGTACTGCACATGGAAATAGTGCTGCAGTGGAATTTCAGTGTCATTTTAAAGACAGTTCACAGAATCATAGAATATCAGGGTTGGAAAGGACCTCAGGAGATCATCTAGTCCAACGCCCTGCTCAAAGCAGGGCCAATCCCCAGACAGATTTTTGCCCCAGGTCTCTAAGTGGCCCCCTCAAGAGTTGAACTCACAATGCTGGATTTAGCAGGCCAATGCTCAAACCACTGAGCTATCCCTTCCCCGCGGTTCACCAAGTCAATGGGGGCAGCCACAAACATGACTGTAAAGAAGCATACGGATCTCTCCCCTTCTGACAGGGTGGGAGGCCATGCCTCCTCGCTGATTCTCAAGCAGGGTGCAGCTCACAGCTAGTGAGTCCACCTGGTGATTAGTCCAATTATCAGTTAGTTCTTCTGCCAAATGCCTCAATCAGTGCAGTTCACAGTTTATATCTCAGGCTCAGTCCGTGCAATACAGCCCAGCAGTCCAGTGTGGGGAATTAGGTCCCAACTGGGAGCGACAGCAAATGCACCTGGCGCCCCTAGCTCTGGTGGGTGCCAGACCAATTCAGGCCTCCTGGCCTATTAGTGGGGAGGTGGCCACCCTTCACAGGTGGGATGCCCAGGATAGGGGGCCGCAGGCCCTCCCTCTCCACTGCATCGCAGCCCAAGGCCCTATTAGTGGCGGGGTAGTTTGCCACTAGGTCAGCAGGGATCCGCCGGCAACACGCTGGCCAGTTCACAATAGTTCCACAGCCGAACCCTATTCAACATCCCTGGACTCCTTCCTACCCTCCGCAGCTTGGGGTACCTGGGTTCCGGGGTCGTCCTCCATCTCCCCTGGGTAAAAAGCCAATGGCAGCCCCGGCAGTTCGTCAGCGTTGCTCATCTCCGGCAATTCAGATAACACCTCTGGTCCTCTGGTTGGGCAGCTGTCTCCAGCAGCTCCGGGCTCCGGCAGCAAGGAAGAGAGGTCCTTCTCCTCTGGCAGCTCTCCCCCTACTGAGCTAGGAGGCTGGACTTTTATAATTCTGCTTCCTGTCCCGCCCCTCTGCTTCCAGCGGGGAGGCTGCAGGTGGCCTGGTTCCACCCACCAGGGGGTGATTTGGGGTCTCTCCCCTTCTGACAGGCAGGAGGCCATGCCTCCTTGCTACAATGACCCATATTGTTGAAGACTGCAAAATGACACAACTTCCTGGAGGTCTTTGTCCCTTGAACATTGTTGATAAGAATGCTGTGGCTTCGCTTGACTGGATTGAATACGCCAAATTGCATATTGGCCAAAACAAAAAGTGCAGCATAGTTAAAAAACAGATTTGGGTTATTTTGAACCTGTTTATTATCCCTGTCAAACCTAAGAGCCCATCATCAACAGCAAACCTTATCTGAAGACAACACAGGGAGTAAAGCCAAAGGCTGCCATTTAGAAAATAACACTTTCCTGCTTTCCCTTTACAGGGAGGCACCTTAGCAGCCACCACCTAGCTCACAGTAAAGGAAATGGGATGTCAACTTGTTCTCTTCTTTTAGTGTTCCACTGGACCTGAATATTGGCCACAACAGAAAGTGCAGCATAGTTAAAAACCACAGCATCCTGGCTCTGGATGAAGTAGATGCTGACCCCGCAGTACGGCTGCATTATCCAAGACTCTAGATACCATGTCTAGGAACATCAGGTGAAATCCTGGCCATCCTGGGAGCTTTGCCATTGACTTCAGTAGGGCCAGGATTTCACTCCAGGTGCCTCGATAATAGTGATGGGAGCCCTTGAAATATAAAAATAAGATTCTGCTTTCTTGACTAAGAACCAAGGATGTGGTGACAGTCTTAAATACACAGTTGCTACCACTGTAAACTGTAGTTAAAGCACATATTTCTCATTTTATTCATGTATTATCATTAAATCAATTTAAAAATCCAAAATAAGACATTGAGGAGAAATGTCCACTTCTTCTATATTCTGAGTGGATACTATAGACAGATAATTTATAGGAAGAGATTTCACACTGTTGACAAATCTGGTTTCTCCAAGTGAGTGAGTCCTGTTTCTACTTACCAATATGCCATTTTTATCCACAGTATGTGTTGTGGTGTGCCAGTTTTTCAAGTACAGAGTTGTGCTGTAGTAATTTATTTGAGACAACCATCAGATGGTTAGAGATGCTCCTGCTAAGGTAACACTGATGTGTTTGAACTATGGGTGCATCTCCTGGGTGTTTCTAAGGCTTTTAATTTTTCTTTGCTGCTATTTAGGTCAATTAAGGAGAGAAAATCCTATATTAGGAAACTTTATATCTTGTATTAAAGTAATCTTTGCTTGACTGGTATGCTCAGTTGAATGCTAGACTATGTAGTTTGTTGAAGCATTAGCAGTGCAGTTTGTTGAAGCAACTGGAAGAAAGAAAGTTCAGCTACCAGCATTAAGCACCACAGGCCAAACACTGCAAAATTATATTTATGTGAGTAATCCCTTACTTCAAGAGATTGCTCATGTGAGTAAAGATCAGGAGTGAGTGAGGCTTGCAGTATCTGGTTCTATGCCATCATTCTACAGGATTTGGAGCAATGGAAAATAGCTAATAGGCCAACTATTCCACAGTCCTTGAGGGTGAATGTTATAGTGAAAGGAAAATTATATATTAATGCCACACTCTGCAAGTTATGGGGGAAAGGTTAGGGTTAGGGCTAAGGTTTGAACATCCACCAATATAGAGAAACTCCAGATAGCAAAATATGAGATTTAGATAAACCAAGGGCAGGTCTAGACTACAGGGGAAAGTCAACCTAAGCTATGCAATTTGAGTTACGTTAGTAGCGTAACTCTAGTTGACATGCCTTAGATCTACTTACCGCAGGGTCCACACTACGCTATGTCGACTGGACACACTCTCCGGTTGACTACCCTTACTCTTCTCATGCCGGTGGCGTACCAGAGTCAACAGGAGAGAGATCTGCGGTCGATTTAGACCTGCTAAATCAATCCCCGGTGAATCGATCACTGCAGCATCGATCCACCAGTAAGTGGAGACAAGCCCCAAGAATGCTAAACCAGTTGGCCTATTTCTAGTCCCAGTAAAGTAAAATACTTAAGCACATCTGTGTGTGACTCAGAGGCCCATTGGAGCCAACTGGCAAAAAGCTCACTGTTCTTTACTATCAACTCCTGTCTCAGACTTGAAAAACTCACTACACCTCATATACCACTTTCATGGTATTTATCCATAAAAAGTAGCAAGTGAGATCTCTACTGAAAGCTTGAACGATATTCATAATCATTGTGAGATGTGTGAACAGGTAATACTTAAGGAATAATGTAACTATATTGAAAAGTATGCTTTATAGTCTTGTAGTGAAAGTTAGTGACCAGGGAACAATGTGTCTCGGTGCTGGCCCATTCAAGGGGGAGGGAGTTGTCACCCCTCCCTGGTTAGTTGGTGATGTAATGCAAGTCTCAGTTATCTACACTTGCTCCATCTCTGAACAGCCAATGGAAAGCCATCAAAGTAAACTGCAAACAAAACCACTTGGAGGGAAAAAGGGAACATTATAACAAACGGGGAATCACAGAGTCTGTGTAAAGACAAAAGACTGATTCAGTATATCACAGGGTGGAGAAAGATTCTGCATCCATTCACTGAGGAGACATCTTGTTGAGCCAGGGTGTTTCATGAAAAATTGGATCCTAGTTCCTGTGAAGCCAGCCCACCCTGCAACAGACTGAACTTTGGGAGAACCTACTTTGTTAGATAGGCAAGGCAACCATTAATACTTGTAGGCCCTAGTTCACATTTTATTATTTTGTTTTGTATTGTAACCACTTGTATCCATCACTCTCTCTCGTTTACACAGAGGAATATCTATTTTTTTCTTAAATAAACCTTTTATTATAAATGCTCACAAATGCTGTGTGATGGTGGCTTAAGCTAAAACTAGGAAATTGGGGAACACTGGACCTTTGGGGGCAGAGGATCGGGAATATCTGTGTATCCAGTGTCAGCAGCAGGACATCACAGGAGAATGTTTCAAAGGAACTGGGGCATACCTCTTGTTAGGCAAAGACAGGGCTTGCATAGCCTTCAGGAGAGTGCTTGTGTGGCTAAGACTGGTGATGTTAGGGAGTTAACACCCAGTTAGCACAGGCAAAACTTCTGCTCACTAGAGACAGGAGGTAACAAGGTGACTTTCAGTCCTTGGTACCCCAAGAACCATCACAGCCTAACTTTAAGCATGTGTGTAGCTCATTGCAGTCAATAGGGCTTCACATGAGCTTAAAGTTAAGCATGTGCTTAAGTACTTTGCTGTACTGGGGCCTCTAGTAATAAATGTGACTGGATTTTTAACATTTATTTTATATAAATGGTTCAAAGCACATAAATTATTACTTTAGTAATGAAAAATATATTCTGTGTAGATTTGTCCACTTCCATGCTCTCTCTCGCCTTTACAATCTACACTGTTAATAACTATAATTTATCTTCTGACAGCATCAGGCCATTAGAAAATATATCAATAGATTTCTTCTTTAAATAGAATTAGGATATTACTCTTGTCTATTTGAACTAATCAAAAAGATGATTTTAGCTTCTCTCTTTAATCAAGAAAAGTATGTTGCAGAAACACGTCCAGTGGTGCAAAACCAGGGAAAACACAGACAAATGATACTAGCTCTAAGAGGCATTAATTTCATTCTTGCAACACCTATGGTCTATGAATTTAGAAAGACTCACTGAGATTTGCAGAAACAATGCTTTTTCAAAATACAAGCCTCCGCAGAGTTTATCAAGCAATTTCCACATTAGAAATAAAAAACAACTCAGTTTTGAAATATATCTTTGGAGACATGGTAGATTTAGGGTCCAACTCAATAGTTCATATTTAGGTAAGTTCCCATTGACTTCTAAGGTAAATTTTCCTGAGTACAAACAATGGAATCAGCCCTTTATAAAGTTGAAATTCATCCATAGCATTGACTCATTATCTGTAATTATTAATTATTTGTAGAGTGCTAGCTGTGTGCTGCATACTTTGACAGGTTTGAAAGGTTTGAAAGGACTGGGACAAACATTGACTCTATCTCCCCTTGTAAGTACTCTCACACTTCTTATCACACTGTCTGTACTCGGCTAGCTTGATTATCACTTCAAAAGTTGTTGTTTTTTTTTTTGTTTTTTTTTTCTCTCTTAATTAATTGGCCTCTCAGAGTTGGTAAGACAACTCCCACCTGTTTATGCTCTCTGTATGTGTGTATATATATCTCCTCATTATATGTTCCATTCTATATGCATCCGAAGAAGTGGGCTGTAGTCCACGAAAGCTTATGCTCTAATAAATTTGTTAGTCTCTAAGGTGCCACAAGTACTCCTGTTCTTCTTTTTGCGGATACAGACTAACACGGCTGTTACTCTGAAACGATTCTTTCTGCAAAGATTCTATAACCTAACGTATAAAGTATAGTTAAAGCTAAGAGATAGAATGAATAAAAGCAGTCTTACTGGACAGAGAAATTTAGGATGTCTTATTAATTTCATGATTTTCATTTGGCTTTTCTTGGTGTTGGGGAGTCACTGGTAAAAGAGGGGTTACTTTTTTAGTTATCTTAACACTTTTTGAGGGGGAGGACAATGGTGAAAAGGACTTTTGGAATAAGTATATTTTAAGGAGGGGCTTGCAGGCATATGTGGCAGTGTGGCACAAAACCCAGAGACAAAAGAGTGTAGTTAGCTCTGCAGCTTGGGTAGGGGTGAAGACAGAGTAGCTTTAAGGTTAATACCATAGAGTGTTCCTTATTCTAATAAAGGTCTTTCATCAGTGTTAGTAGCAAGTGACTCCTACGATTCTTTACCTTTGTCACATGACAATTAAACCAAATGCCAATTACCTGGAGCTATTTTTTAAATGTTTTCTGACATTTTTATAAGAGCAAAAAACTCAGCGATCTAGGAAGGTCAAAAAGCTATATAATAATCCTTGGATCTGGCCATTCATTTGTTCTCCAGCACACTGAATTTTTAGTGATGTAGCAATAATATGGGATGTGGACAGTCAACTGCCCAAAGAATTAAACAACATGGCACCAGAGGAAATTACGTGTATCCAGGACTGTGTGTGCTGAGCCTCCCTGGTTTCATCTCCAAAGACCTGGAGGACATGGGGAGCAATCATTCTGCACACTGGCCAAAAGGCTTCCACATGGCTGCTAGATCAAATGTGAAATTATTACAATTCTTCCCCTATCTTTTTCAGGCCCCCACCCCCTTATCTCTTTCCCTCTCTTTTTATTCTTTTCTCTATCACCCACTTGTATATATTTTCCAGTATCCCTTTTATTATTCTATATTTTATCCATTTATAATTAAAAGTTACCAGCAGTTCAGAATGATAGCTAAGACTTAAGAGAGATTGGAGTTTTATATAAATTGTAGTAAATATTACTAAATACATTTTTAAAATTATTATTTGATTGATTGTGGAGGGGTGGCATATTTTAAAAGATCATACTTCCCTAGGGTTGGTTCAAGTACTTTAAAATATAAGTATCGCTATAGTGTCAGAAAAGACTAGACCTTCACATCAATATTACATTGGCAGCAGGCTTTTACAGCCTACTTTCAGGGCTCTATGCTGGCTCGCCTGTTTAATGAGCAGTTTAATTTAAAACTTAAAATTATTAAGTGTCCAATGGAGTAATAAATAATGTAGTTTATAACATCCCTATCAAGCACATAAAACTACATTTGTCTTCCATTAACACCACACTTTTTAAATAACCTGACCTCTTCAGATATATAAGAACATACAGTTAGTACAATTTGTCACAGATCTTTTACATTTTAAAAATATGTAATTAATTGTCTGTTTCATCTAATTACCACTGAGACAATGACAGTTTTTGTTCTTCTGATATGAAGCAGTGGTCCTTATTTGCATTGCTAATATTGGACACAGAATGCTTTGCAACAACAAACTCAAATCTGTTCACCTTTGCAAGCAAGACAACATTTGGCCCAACTTGCAAACACTTACTCAGGTAAAGTTACAAATATATGTAAGTTTTATCAGTCAAATTGTAAACTCTTTGGGGGCAATGACTATATGTTTATACAGCACCTAGCAGTAGCGTACGACACAAACTATAACACAAATATAAATAATAATAATAGTCCCATTGATTTCATTGGAACTACATATGTGAGTTACAGGATCAGGCATAGTGCTGTGTACATCCTATTTATCCCTTTGAAGCTGGCATAAGATTCACAAAGAAAGCTGCTTGTTTTTAAACACACAATCTTTGTACTGATTGGAGCAAAAATGTCAGGTGCTCAGAATTGATCTTTTTATCAAAATAAAGAAGTTAACTGTTGGAAACAAACTCATTTTTTTCTTTCACAGTGGTATGTTCTCATAGCAGATCTCTGTATTTAATACAAATTATCACTTTTTAAAAGTATAAGAGATTTATTTGGTATTTTCTGTGTGATGTTTCTGAGTGCTTAGAGGATTGAATTTCAGCTGTTAAATACAATCTAGTTAAACTGAATATCCATGTTCTGGAGAGCATGTTCACAGCTGATTAAGGGCCAGATTCTAATATGCTTTCTCACACTGAACAGTACTTTACTCTACAAGGAGTCCCATAGAAGTCAATGGGCTACTTAAGGACTATAGAACATGAGATAGTGTGGCAGAATCTGGCCTGAAAAATAGCAAAATGAGATTAAAATTATTCTTCTTCCATTATGTATAAGGAACTATTGTGCGTAAGTGCTAAATTACAGAGGTAACGCACACCATACATAAAATTAAAGCCTCTAAAAGTTCAGCTTTTAATAATTTATGTGTTTTAAATTACTTTATTTATATTTAGTAAGTAAGAGTTAGTGCACAAACTGGGGTTCTATGCATGCCTTTGCACAACTCCTGTAAGGTGATATATAAATCTCACTTGCTATCCTATATGGAGACCGACAAGGACAGAATGAGCACCAAAGCAAATATGAGGTAGAAATGATTTTTTATTACTTTAGGTATTTCTAGATGTCAGATAAAAATGAGAACATTGCTAAAAATTTTGCAGAATGACAGCTGTGCCTTATGGATAACATTCTATAGTTTGATGTATGAGGCAGAAAATGTGAAAAATATTGTGAAGTACTACCTTGACATGATGATGGAAAGCCAGTGGAAGTGTACTAACACTGGAGAAATGTAATAGACCACCAATAAACAAGAAAGGAAGACTTTATCCCAGCCTACAAAAGTAACCATCAAACCTGGCCTTCAAAAAAAATGTAAATCACAAACTTTCTATTTAATTTAATTCTAACTGGCCATATTTTGATGCCTATGATTAAAGATGATTATCCTTGTAATTTTACTGGTATGGTAGCATTTTGTAGAATTGGCTATTATGTCTGTAAAATACAAAGAGATGATATAATATATTTTTCAAGCAGTCTTTACAATATTATAGAATTTGCAATGTGTTCTAATGCCTATAAATAACACAGTATAAACAGGCAATAGTTATATACTTAAAATGCAGTATAAAATACCTAGCATGGTTTCATTAATTCAGGGCCTACCTCAACTCTCACTGAAGTCAATGGAAAACTACAGACATGGCATCAAAATAATGGTAGGCCTTCTGAAAATTATTTTCCCAATCCTTTTTCGAAATACAATAAAATGTAGCTGCAGCTGCTCTGTGTGCGAGTGAGAGTGAGAGTGTGAGAGAATGAAAACAGGATGTGACCAAAGTTGCTAACATTCATTTAACATGTATTCATACATGTACCTGTGTTGAATTACTGATGCAGATACTAATATTATTTGTCCCTCTTTAAACAGAACACATCTTAAACAGTATAGTTCATTTGCCAAAGCAGTCAAATTGTCTGTATATGCAATCATGACAATATTAGTATGTAGTACAGAGAAAATATTTGACTCTGATCTCGCACCAATTTTGTGCTGGTGTAACTCCATTGACATCAATGGAGCCACTCTATTTAGATTTGTTTTAACCATGCCAGCATTTTCTCCTGCTTAATGTTCACTTGAAATCAGGCTTTTCTTATCATTTATCTGAAGCTACAGTTATGCCATTTTCAATCAGAGGAATACAATAGTAGAACATTTTTCCTCATTGCCAAATATTCACAAGTTAGAAGAAATCCTCACTGAAAAATACACCCATGAAATTGCCACAGGCTAAACAATCATTATCAATAGAGGATTATATTCACAAAAGAGCTTAGTCATGGTGATGCTGAGCATTGCTGCCTCTAATTTTTAGACACCTAAAAAAATCACAGGGATTCACAAAGTTTGAATTAGGCACCTAGGCTACCTATACAATGAATGGGAAGGCACCTTAGAATGGGATACAGAAAAGCCAGTGCTCCTTACCTAAACAAGCCAATGGGAGGTGCCAGCTTCAGGGGCATGTCCTAAATCCATCCTTCTCAGGGAGTTTGGTGCCTTAGTCCAGGCCGGAGGGAGACACCTCCCTCTGTTTGTGATTCTCAATTGTAAACCTTCTCCTGGTGTTAGGCATCTATGCTGCTCTTGCAAGAAGCTGGGAGGTAGAAGAATAAAAGGAGGAGGAGGCGCTCCTTCATAACTTTTAGCTCAGCAGTTAGGGTATTCACCTTGGATGTGGGAGACCCCAAGTCAAGTCGCCCCTCCATCTGAGGGGGAGAAGAGACTTGAACAGGGATCTGCCACTTCTCAGCTGAAGGCTGAGGCCTTGATGCTTCCCAGATCTGGCCTCACAGGCATAAGGTGGAGGAATATCTATGTTCCCTTGGTTTGTGCATCACACTAAGGCTTAGGCATTCAGATGCCTGGAATGAGGCTGCAGCACACATGTGCAGAAGCAGAAACATAGGCACCTAGGGAGGGTTACTACAAAAATTTAGGTGCCAAGCAAGTTTAGGTGCCTACAGGGTTCAGCAGCAACTGAGTGGGAATTTTGTGACTCCCAGTGGGGAGTGATTCTGGGGTTTAGGTGCCTAAAGTGGCAGTTAGGCACTAGATTTTTTTACGAATCTAGCCCATAAAGCAAGCATAGCAATATTTAGAGAATATATCAAAGAGAATAATCTTCCATTCCAGAACTTTAGGCAGTAGCCACAAAAGTGGACAATATCAGCATGTATATAAAGAAAAAGGGAAGAAAAATGGGCAATATTGATACTCAGAAAATAATGATTCAATACTTCCACTTCAGAACCAATCCTTATCTTCCATTTTTATCAAATTGCACTCATAATCATCTTTGACATTGTCATAGTCAAACATACATACATACACACACCCCTTGATCTTTAATTAATCTACATTTTGCAGAAAACAATAAAGATGCATAAAAACTCTTAATGATATAAACTCAGCAATGATGGGTACCCAGTAAGCAAAGGTAAAGCTTCCTTCTCTAATTTTGTGTTGCTTTATTAATATCAGGAAATATAAAAACCTTTTTGTATAGAAATTGTATATTTCCTTTCATCTTCCAGATATCAGTCATGGTATATTCACTCTACCACAAAGATGCCAAAGTTTCTAGTCAAGGGAAGTGAAGCAGAAGTAGTAAGAACTAATAAATAGGTAAGAATATTCCAAAATTTCTTCTAAATGTACAAAGACAGAGGTTGAATTTAGCAAGGGAGGAGAAATTTATTTTCACAAAGACCCACTCTCTTAGCACTGTGGGATGGCTCAAATGTTTATATTACCAGATTTTACAAAATTTCCCATCACCTCAAGTTTTCAATGAGCAAACACTTTACTCTTAAGTAAGATGCCTGCCAAAGAGTCCATAATCTCAATTTGCATTTGTGATTCATTAATTTCAACATAAAGATCTTTCATATTCTTATTTCCACACACTCAGTTCTCCATTCTGAGTCAACCATTTTTTACTAGATCTGATCCAAATATGGTGCAAATGAATTAAATTTGGACTGTAGGTCTTTGGGTAGCCACCAAAATAACTTCCAGTGTATCTTTGTAAGTACCTCCTATTGCTGGGCTTTATTTTTAGGGACAGGATCCCGACTAGCTAACTGACATCAGTCAATGCAGCAACAGCAGGCGGTGACCATAAATGAATGTGAGAGGACAAAGACAACCTGTTCTTTATTCTGTCAGTCCCATTTGGTGTCACGGAACAACCAACAGATATGGATTTGTCAATCAAATTACCATACTTACCTTACAACTTTCTTTTAAATCAAGACTGTGGGCAGGTATAAGAGGCCATCATAAGGCATGTTAGCCCAAGCTAAGAATGAGCGGGAGATTTTTCAAATTCCCTGTAAAATCCGGGCAGCTAACTCCTGTTTTCTGCCTTCAAAAATCTCTCCCAATAACAGTGCTAAGGAACAAGAGAAAATAACCCAATGATTAACAACCTATGGCTTCTTGACTTCTGGCGGGTGAGTAATTCCATAGACTCCAATAGGACTACTCGTATGAGTCAGGTTAAACACAAGGAGAAGTATTTTTAAACTCAGAGCCTACATTAGTCTGTGCAGAGCAATCACCCCTCCAGACAAAAATAAAACAGATATTTAATTATAAATAAACAAACAATTCAATAGTAACATAATAGAATTACGAAAAGGGCAAGCAGGCAAACCAGAAAAGAGGATTAACCCCCCTGTTCCTTGTGACACACTTTGTGAGAGTCTTGTTGGAATCCAAATCTCTGACAGGTCCCCAGGAGCCACATAAAAGGCACCAATGGCAAAAACAGGGGAAATTCAAAAGATCACCTGCCCAACACTCATATAATGTCACCTCTGGAAGTCCTCAGAAAGCAGAGGGATAGCAGATACCTTCATTACTAGCATCAGTGTCAGTGGAAGACTCAGAAAGGGGGATTTAACTACCATGATACCACTTCCAAGTCTACACAGAGGTAAGGACTGACAGCTGAGGCCCTGACCCCAAACAGCAGCATCTGAATCAGATGGCCATACACCATGGACATCACTTCTGTATCTCATCACAGCAGCCCTAACTCCAAACAGTAGCCACATCTTTTGTATTTTTCTAGGAAAAGTCTACTGAACTAACTATAGCACCAATAAGTGAGTAGCTTATGTACAGCTAAACAGTTTCCCCCTTCACTATAGTGTCTGGTATCTAGTATTAAAAACAAAATGATTGTGACTTCATATGCCTATTGCCACTTTCATACTGCCTTCAGTTGGTCTGTGTCAGATTACGTTGTCATAAGGAAACTATGTGATGAACTACTGAAACAAGTATGAGAAGACCCATGGATAAACTTTAATTGAACACCTGACGGTGACATCCCTTTATAAACTCTGCAGAAAACACTTATTATACCAGTAGTGTTTATGACGTTCGTATCCATGCATACATTCTCAAAAGCACTATTTATAATTATGGATGCATTTTTTTTTTGCTCTGGTAATTGATATTTGCACACAAATCATTTATTTCCATTACTTTAAATGAAGAGTTCTGAAATCCTACAAGAAAAAACTGTCCTTGTGGCAATTCCCTGCTGGGAACATAAAACTAGTTATGCTAGAAATGTCATGAGGAATGTGTCACTCACAGACCTTGGGAGACTGGCCAGTCCTCGCTTACAGACAGCCCCCCAACCTGAAGCAAATACTCACCAGCAACTACACACCACACAACAAAAACACTAACTCGGGAATCAATCCCTGCAACAAACCCCTGTCCACATATCTATTCAAGGGACACCATCATAGGACCTAACCACATCAGCTACACCATCAGGGGCTCGTTCACCTGCACATCTACAAATGTGATACCTGCCATCATGTGCCAGCAATGCCCCTCTGCCATGTACATTGGCCAAACTGGACAATCTCTACACAAAAGAATAAATGGACACAAATCAGACATCAAGAATTGTAACATTCAAAAAGCATTAGGAGAGCACTTCAATGTTCCTGGACACTCAATAACGGACTTAAAAGTGGCAATTCTTCAACAACAAAAACTTCAAAAACAGGCATCAACGAGAAACTGCAGAATGGAATTAATTTGCAAACTGGACACCATAAAATTAGGCCTGAATAAAGACTGGGAGTGGATAGGTCACAACAAAAAATAATTTTCCCTCTGCTGATACTCACAACTTCTTGTCAACTGTTGGAAATGGGAGATGTCCACCTTGATTGCATTGGCCTCATTAGCACTACAAAAGTAATTTTCCCTCTCTTGATATTCACCCCTTCTTGTCAACTGTTGAGAATAGGCCACTTCCACCTTAATTGAATTGGCCTCGTTAGCACTGACCCCCCACTTGGTAAGGCAACTCCCATCTTTTCATGTTCTGTAATATTTATACTGCTTACTGTATTTTTCACTCCATGCATCTGATGAAGTGGGTTTTAGCCCATGAAAGCTTATGCCCAAATAAATGTGTCAGTCTCTAAGGTGCCACAAGGACTCCTCGTTATTTTTTATGAGGAAGCCCGTTATCATAAAATTTCTATCCCACTTTTGTACATTCTGAAGGTCTGGACAAGTTATAGGTAAAGATTCATTTTTTAAATCCAAAATGAACTTGAATTCCACACTTTGGGCAAAATCTTCAAGTCGGTGGGATTTGTAAGTGCTCAGCACCTCTGAAAATTTAGCCTGTCAGGACTGCTCATCTGAAATTGAACCTGGCCCTGGATGATGCACAGAGGGGAAGTTGCAAGGAAAGGGTTGTCTCCTTTTCTCCTTTACTGGTCTGTGTTGGGACAGCCATAACTGATGGGCACAGGGGTGTGAACAGCACCTGAAATGGTCAGTAGGAGGCAGGGCCATGGCTTTGCTTTTCCCACACACGGGCACACAGAGCATTAGCAGAACGTTGAAGGGAATAAAGTGTGCTCCCAATAGGTGTATCAGTGATCACAATTATTCTGTAGGCATGGGGATGACTCATCTTCCCTAAGACAGATTCCCCTCAGTGAGTTCCCTCATGACTGGCAAAACAGGGCTGAGTCTAAATGGCACAAATAACCTAAGTGACATTTTGGGCTACGAAATAAGAATACTGGCAATAATAGAAAACTACCAGGAAGGGAAATGGACTCACCATCATAGACACAATCCAACTGGCAATAATAGAAAACTACCAGGAAGGGAAATGGACTCACCATCATAGACACAATCCACACTTCTGGGTTATTTAGTGAGATGTCAATAAATCTGGGCTAACCAAGTTGCTTTTCCTTCTGCTCTTTCAACACTTTCTTCACTGCCAGAGCAATCTGCACTGAAGGCTCTGAATTTACTCTTGTGTAATGTATGGATGTAATGTCACATCTGTGCAAGTGGCTAGTTGATTTTTGTAAACCTTTAGTGCCTCATCGTACCTGGGACTTACATAGATAACCATATATTTACAGATGCTAGTGTAAATGACAACAAATATTTTAGCACAATATGATATGGTTTCAAATAGACCTCTTCTAAATACTATACTAACTAAATATGCCACAGGATAAAAGACAAAACTAACTGATCTGGCAATGTTAATGATTAAAATACTTAAAACATAAAAATAAAAAGCAAACCCACTGATGCCAAAATCTGATCTCAGTTACATAGGAGTAAATCTGGAGGTCCCACTCTGATATCAATGAGGTTGCTTAGGACTTACACCAGTGAAACAAGAATTTGACCCTCAATAATCAAATTAAGTATTGTGAGACAGAGCCATATTCTTAGCAAATGTAAATCGACTTAATTCTGTTAGCTTTAATACAGCCAGGCTGATTAACACTAAGTGAGGATATGGTTCAATTATTCTTACATGTTCAAGTTAAATATTAGACCCGGTCAGAAAATGGAATTTCAATTTTATAAGAAATTGATATTTGTTTTTATTCCAATTAAAAAATCAAAATTTCCTGCTGAATGAAAATGCAAAAAAAAAAAAAAAAAAAAAAATTCAGAGCCAATCTTTTTTTTTTTTCATTTCAATAATGCTAACCATAATATTGAATATACAGAATATACAAGTATAACAATATTAAAATTAATTTGTAATATAAGTCAAAAATAAAAATAACAGTCAAAACAAAATATTTCAATGTTATTGAAATTAAATGATTGTCAAAATCAAAAGCCATTGACTTTCATATTAACAATTTAGTTAAAAAAATCAACATTCTCCTTTCTAAGTGTTTCAATTTAGACAGAACTGCATTTTCCTATAGAAAATTGTTCCATCACAAACAAATTTCAACCAGCTCTATTAAATGTACATGACAAATATAGGCATTGAAGAGAGAGAATTACTGGAATAATGGTTATAAGCCAACAGTAATTAAGAACAGCTTTTCTTCTTTTAAAACTAACCTTTGAGTAAGAGTGCACCAGTATCCTTAGTGATGTGTATCTTTTGAAACATAGTGAAATCTATTTGAGGCTAAACTATTTTTTATCTGTTTATAGAAATGGTCATAATGAAATATTACTGTGAATGGCTTTATTCCATTTATAACAGTGTACATTGCTCCACCTCAGAGGGAGAAATCCACTGCAAAAATTTAGCAAAGCTGAAGTGCAGATATGACTGATGTCTGCCTCCCAGCTGAAGATGAATGGAAAATTGGCAAATGCCACATATACATAATGCTTTGATTTTCAAAGAGAGTTGGTTTTCAGTCATCTTTTTTGACATTTTCTCCTTAAGTTTCAAATTATTCCTTGGCACAAATTGCATGTTTGCCTAATGTGCTCTGTTGTAAAGTCTGATTTGATCACATCTCTTGTAGGCTCTTTCTTGAGGCAGCTGTAGTTATAAATAGGCCACAAGCATTGTTTACAATACAGACTAATCTGTGATTTGCTTTGTCAAAAGAGCAAGTGAAAAGACTGAGAAATTGCAACTTGGAATTTCATTCCAATTACTCTAAAGGGTCATTCAAACTGCTATTATTTTTTGCTTTTAAAATGGGTGAAAAATAGTAAAGGGCAATTTTAGCACATCTGATATTTGATATTAAAGTACAATTATAATCAGTTATAACAAGGTCTGTTTTGTTGTGCATATGGGACCTAACCATGGTTTTAAATGTAACCCTGTGTCAATGTTCAAGGCAAAAGCACAGTTTGGGGTCTCATGCTTAGGTCTCAAGCTTCGACACTCCTGCAGATGTAAAAAATAATGTTTCCAATTACTGCTCTTAAAATCTCCAGGACCAGAGCAAAATAATTGCAGTTTTAGCCACAAACTATACTTCTGGGTAATGCCCCAGTACATCACCCCACAAACACTTCCACATTTGAATTATGCCCCATTGTGTGAATAGACCCATTCAAATCAATATTAAAGACTATTCACATAGATAAAGGCTTGCAGGAAAGTCCCTGAAACTTAGAGCAAGAAAGCTGAAGTCCTGATATTGATTCTTAGATTTGAAATAAAACAGTTGAGAGATTAAACCTGAAATGTAAGCATAAACATAATCATAAGTTTCATTTCAAGTAAAGTTTTCAGACAGGTTGGGAAAATTCAATTGCAAAGATTTGCCTGCAGGAAAAATGGTTGGCTAAAACTGTAGTACTTCAACTAAAGAGGAAGGATGTGTGAATAACTGTAAAATGTACAGTTCTAACAGGTTTTAGACCTGTCGTTCTCTCTTCCCCACCAGGAAAAAAAAAAAAAGAAACAAAGAAAGAAAGAAAGACACCTGTCCAGCTCCGATAAGGAAAATCTGGATCTCTCACATCCCTCAAAACTGGAATTTCAGAGGCAAAGTCTTTGAAATATAACAGGTTCTGATCACAATACAGGGAGGAAAGAGAATCAGTGCTTCACAAGTTTTGTGAATTGTATGACCAGCTGCATTGCATCAGCTTGTTTTATGTCAGCCAAACTCATTATTACAGGTGAGTGAACCATAAAAAATTCTCAGTCTATGAGCAATATCCTGAAGAACTGCACTGAACCCAAATGACAAATATGATCTCACTTTAGGTGATCTTTAAATTACATTCATAGCATTACTCAGACATGGCACTGCTGCACATTTCCAGCCTTAATCCCCTCATGTTTTGTGCTTAGATATTGTGATATATACATCATAACCTAGTACTGGGCAAGCCCATGTTACATGCGGTTTCCTATTTGTTACCTTGGCAATTAATGATATTTTAAATAAAAGGTGAGATCCTGCAAATGGTCTGTGCATGGAACTCCCATTGACTTCAGTAGAAGTACTGATTATGGATTGCTTACAGGATTGAGTTTATAGCCTAAATTGTGTGTTTCATTTGCCAGACAATGGATTCAAGAGAAAGGAGGAAAAACTTGCCTTGAAATTTTGATGCCTGAGAGTCCTTCAGCGTTGATATTACAAGGCCATTAAAATTTAACAGAGTTAAAATATTAAAGTCCCCAGTAAAGCTACAGTACATGTTCATCAAAATCTAAATCACAGCTAGTCAACAATGAATGTCTATTAAAATTCAAAGCAATGAATGACATTAAAGAAACAAATTGAGAGGATCATTAAAAACAGATAAATATAATGATAAGAGCTACTAAAATTATTTCACTAAACTTGATGAACTGTTTATAATTAATCATAGAATCATAGGACTGGAAAGGACCTCGAGAGGTCATCTAGTCCAGTCCCCTGCACTCATGGCATGGACAGGTGTTTGTCTAACCTGCTCTTAAAAATCTCCAATGATGGAGATTCCACTACCTCCATGGGCTATTTATTCCAGTGCTTTTTCCAAATGTCCAACCTAAACTGCCCTTGCTGCAATTTAAGCCTCTTGCTTCTTGTCCTATCCTCAGAGGTTAGGAGAATAATTTTCTCCTCCTCCTTGTAACAACCTTTTATGTACTTGAAAACTGTTATCATTTCTCCTCTCAGTCTTCTCTTCTCCAGACCAAACAAACCCAATTTTTTCAATCTTCCCTCATAGGTCATGTTTTCTAAACCTTTAATCATTTTTGTTGTTTTTCTCTGGACTTCGTCCAATTTGTGCACATCTTTACTGAAATGTGGTGCCCAGAACTGGACACAGTACTTCAGTTGAGACCTAATGAACATGGAAGCTAGTGGAAGAATTACTTCTCATGTCTTGCTTACAACACTCCTGCTAATATATCTCAGAAGGACGTTCGCTTTTCTTGAGACAGCGTTACATTGTTGACATATTTAGCTTGTGATCCACTATGACTCCCAGATCCCTTTCTGCAGTACTCCTTCCTAGGCAGTCATTTCCCATTTTGTATGCTTGCAACTGATTGTTCCTTCCTAAGTGGAGTACTTTGCATTTGTCCCTATTGCATTTGTCATCCTATTTACTTTAGACCAGTGGATCTCAAAGCTGGTCTGCCGCTTGTTCAGGGAAAGCCCCTGGTGGGCCGGGCTGGTTTGTTTACCTGCTGCATCCGCAGGTTTGGCCAATCACAGCTCCCACTGGCTGCGGTTCGCCGCTCCAGGCCAATGGGGGCTGCGGGAAGTGGTGCGGGCCGAGGGATGAGCTGGCTGCCCTTCCCGCAGCCCCCATTGGCCTGGAGTGGTGAACCACGGCCAGTGGACCCACGATCGGCCGAACCTACGGACGTGGCAGGTAAACAAACTGGCCCGGCCTGCCAGGGTGCTTACCCTGAACAAGCGGCGGACCTGTTTTGAGAATCACTGCTTTAGACCATTTCTCCAGTTTGTCCACATCATTTTGAATTTTAATCCTAACCTCCAAAGCACTTGCAACCCCTCCCAGCATAGTATCATCCACAAACTTTATAAGTGCACTCTCTATACTGGGGTTCTCAAATTGGGGGTCAGGACCCCCTCAGGGGGTCACGCGGTTATTACATGGGGAGTCGTGAGCTGTCAACCTCCACCCCAAACCCCGCTTTGCATCCAGCATTTATAATGATGTTAAATATATTAAATAGTGTTTTTAATATATAAGGGGGGGGGTTGCAGTCAGAGGCTTGCTATTTGAAAGGGGTCACCAGTACAAAAGTTTGAGAACCACTGCTCTATACTATTATCTAAATCATTGATGAAAAACAGGACCCAGAACTGATCCCTGCAGAAACTCACTCAATATACCCTTCCAGCTTGACTCAACCACTGATAACTAATCTCTGAGAACAGTTTTCCAACCAGTTATGCACCCACCTTATAGTAGCTCCATCTAGGTTGTATTTCCCTAGTTTTTTAATGTATGGTCTCCTTCTTATATACATTTAATTGTTGGGAGGTATAAATTTCAGAGGACTTAGGATTCCAAATATAACAAGATGGAGCTTTTCTTACCATCTGGTGGCCAGTGAATAATAAAAATAAACAAGAAGTCATTGAATATTTTTGTAATTTATATATTGTACAGTAACTACAAATATATACAGTTATGTAGTACATGTATTCACTAATTCCTGTGTCTCTATTACTAGTGCCCTTGCCTCTGTTTTACAAATCAATAGAACATTTTAAACTGAAATAAATAACCAGGCTTTGTTTTTAAGCCTTAGCGCCGATGCTTTTAAAAGTAGAAACCATCAGTATGGTTAAGGCCTCCTCTTCTAGCATGCACCTCACATCTGTTTTGGTGCAAAGGAGAGAGTGTGTAGTCTGCCCTGTGTGTGTTCTCCTGTGTTCTTTAATTTAACATATAAAATATGTATCATTTCAATTCAAGTCCCTGGCTGTCATGAACAGGTGGCCTACCCAGATGTACAACTCAATGAATCTGATTGAGGTCCCAACAGGAGTAGCAGAAGTAAGTGCAATGGATAGGGCAAGGGATTCTAAGCACCTCCTATCTGCTGGTCCCATATCAAGTCTCCATATGTCACTAGTAGAGCACCTTCAGACTTGAGAAACAAAGCTAGGAAGAACATAGATCTCATTTTTCTTGCGAAATATTCAGATATCATCACTAAAAATATTCATCTCTCCGGGAAGGAGGTGGATGGGGGGAAATTGGCTATAGCTCTATAGGCAGTCACTTTTTGTTCAAAAATTTTTACCACGTCTATAGGAACCACTGTTGTCCAATGATTATATGAGGGAACCCAAATAGCTATAATCCCATCCATGACACTTATGCACTCTGTGATCTAGAATAAAAATTTTATGCACCTTATTTTATATATAAAAATAACCCGCAATATGCAGGAAAATAAAGGTTTATCCTCACACAAATCATGCACACTCTGTTCTTGAAAAGTTGGCTTTTAACTCCTCTGTGCATCAATTCCCAATCAGTAAAACAGAGATAGTAATAGTTCTTAGACCTGGGTGCTGTGATAATTAATGAGTTCATTTTTATAAAGTGCTTTGAGATCCTTGGGTGGAAAGCACTATTGAAGCATGCAGTATTAAAAAATAATCATCCCCATTTTTCCTGTGAGCAGTAATGGATCAGAGATTGATGTTTTCATTCACTTTGAATTACATGTGTTGAATTTTTAATAAATGGAAATCTTAATTTGTTCTCTCTTGAAGAGCTTAGCTGATCATTTATCCAATAGTAATTTCCTTGCCCTGTGCCAAATCCTGAGGCATTTATTTAGTTTTTATTCAATCTTTACTTAGGCAGAATTATTGACTTCTTTTGGAGTTAGCCTGAGTAAGGAAGGAGTAAAAACTGAAAGAAAACATCAATGTTTGGCCAACTGCAAAGTGTATTTGGATTTTCCTTGGCTTAATTGATACCAAGTTCTGAATGCAAAAACTTATCTGCCTACTCATACCCAATCAATCCTGTAAAATTGATAATTCTGCAAAATTCTGTGGGGAAATACTAGAGAAACCCAGGGGATAATGGGATAGAGAATGAGGCAAATGCATCTGAATTCTTCTGACTTGTAAGTTTAAAACCTATCCTCAGAACAACAGGCAGTCCCGCTGAGTGTCAGCAACATAAAAAGAGACTATACAAAATACCTTTGCAAATACTCAAATTTCCTTTATTGATATACTGTGGAGAGCCATTTAGGTAATAGGATCCATAAAATGAACCTCAAAGAACATTTCTGAGTTATGTAACAAAACTACTTCACAGCAACAGATATACGTTTCTTTCTCTTTCTCCACCTTGTCTCATCAGTTGGGGTCAGTGGCTCTTGTTCTTCATCTCCAAGTGTTCATGACAAGTGTATCTACTAATCTGACACCAACCTTCTTCGTGTACTCTTCAACATCTCGAACCACTTTTTTCTAGATCTTCCTCATGGTTTGTCCTGTGACTACAGGTTCTTGTACTCTGTTGCCAACATATCATCTCATCATCTCACATGACCCAGTCATCTCAGTTGATACTCCATACTTTTCCATGAAGGGGGCTTACATGCATCATGGCTCATACCATTTCATTGTGTAACAGATCAGCTCTCATCTTACCCAGCATCCACCTGAGTATTCTCATTTTGGCAGCATGGAGCATTAGTTCTTCTTTCCTCTTTGTCGGCCAACATTCTGATGCTTACTTCATGTCTGGCCTAATTGCTCTTAGTTTACTTGGCATATTCCTATCACAAAGAACTCCTGTCATCTCCCTCTGTTTGCACCAAGTGTTCTTCATGCAGCTTCTACTACCCACATATACATTCCCATCCTGGCTCAACACAAAAGTGGAGGTATTTAAGTTGTTGTCTACACCATCCAGTTTTACTGGCTTCTCATCCCTCTTAATGAAGCATCACATGTCTTCCATGTTTTGTTGGCTAATATGTAATCCAATTTCCTCAAATGCAGCCCTCTGTAGTTCGAGGTCCCTTTCCAATTTGTATTTATCTACACAGCACAATATACCCTCATCAGTTAAAAGACTGCCCTATAGAGCCTCTCCCTTTATCTGATGCATCAACGTGTCCATTACAATCAAAAGTAGGAATGGGTGTCAGTTTGTTCCTTGGTGTAGACCTAGTAAGTGTAAGTTTCCTATCCTTTGAAAAACTTTAGCTTCAACCTTCCCACTCCACCCACCTCCAGTCAACAGACCCAAATTTTCTGACTGTTCTCTGGAAAAGGGTATCTTAGGCTCCCAACCTCCTCCCTCGCCCCCCAAAATAAAATAAAATAAAATAAAATAAAAAGCACAACTCTAATGGAAAAGTTCATCACAATGATTACCCCAAGAAAACCTAAGGATAAAAGTTCAGCAAGTAAAGCTGCAATGTAATCAATTCCGATTTAAGTCTGACTCTTCAGTCACTAACATACCTATCACTGTCCTTCTCAGTTTTCTGAGCAGTTGACTCTGTACTGGCCATAAATATTCAAGGTGAAATTCTGGCTCCACTCAAGTCAGTGGCAAAATTCCCATACTAAAAATGGCAGAAGTTTCAGTGTTGTGAGTTTTCACTAAATGATCAGCTCATGTTGTAATCTTGATTGATAAAATTGTTTGAGCCAATGCCTGAAAACTGTTGCCCAAGTGAGCCATGGAAGAAAAAGTGTCACGTACTCGAATACATTTTTCAGTGGGATTATCACTGGATCTTGAAACTGAAACAGCACCAGGCAAAAATATTTTCACTTTATTTTTTACCCTTCTAGGGTCTGAAAGCCAGTGGTTTCTGCATAGGAAATGCTCATATTTTCCTACACCTGCTGCTGTTTCTTTATACTGTTTGATTGCCCCCAATGCATTCTTGCAAACACTGTCTCCACGCTCCAGAGAAATTTTCTGCTATGCCAGAGAAATTCCTCTTGCTTCTGTTCTTCCCACCCCTCTTCCTCTTCTCTCACTAATGAGAGAACAGTGAGCATTCACACTCTGCCCTATGTGAAGAAGTATCATTTTGAGTTTACAAGGCAATCTCAGTCACCTTTGTTATGAGTAATTCTACCCTCCCATCCTCGGTCTCCCATCCTACAAGCCACAGAGACCACAATTACTCACTTTCTTGATAACTAACCCTGGAGTGGGCCTTAATGATTTTTGTGAAACCTCTGAGCCCTTGAAATTTCAAAGTTTGACAGCATGAACAATGACGTCAGTGGACAATTCTGTCCATGTCTCCATGGATTTTATAACCTCTACTTCCTTGCCTTCTTCATGTGAAATCATTTTCTGCCAGAGGCTAGTATGCAAAGTCGTCTTTCCACCAAGATACAAAATCTAGTAGTCATCCAAGAGATATTAAATGTTTGTATGTCTATGAAAACTGCCTGACAGATAGGAAAGACATATATTTGGACTATTTAATTTAGACATAAAAATGGCCAATAAGTAAGAAAAAACACAACACTCCAGCTCATATTTCTTTAGTTTCCTGACAACTCGAGTCTTGTATGATGACAATCACCTAATGGTGTCCTTAGGACTCTGAACTGTCCACGCTAAAAGAGCAAAGAAAAGTAATTTGACATAGATCAAGGAAACTAGTATTTGAATATTAGAGCTGAGTCCAATAATTCACAACAAACATTTTTCCTTTTTAACTCGGTCTTATTTATTACAGAGAAAAACTCCCATTGACCTCAACAATTTCAATCAGTTTGTCCAGAAAAGGATGGAGTAAAAACTGAATAAGGACCTTAGGATTTGGATACTAGTGAAGTTACAGTGAAAGTAATGTGAGGGTGTTGGTTGGATCGTCTCCATCCTATAAACAGCATTTGAAGTATTGCAGAAGTTACTGTAAATGTACATGCCATGTTAAACTCCTGAATTAAAAACTCTACTTTGAAATCAATCTGAGTGTTTTGGGCACCATCCTGTAGTATTTCTCAGGCAAAATTCCAATTAATTGCAGGAGAAGGCCCTCAATATGATAGTCTCAGCCTCTAGTAGCCTAAAAAGAAGATAAACTATAAACACTACTGTTCCTAATTCTTTACCTGATGAAGATTCTCCTTCATCTCAAGCAATATAATCCTGTTTTGTTTGTTTTAAATAGGAGGTCATGAGTTCCATTCCCAGTGCCCATATCTATAGACAGATTTTGTTGTCCCTCTACTGTGCACAACCTCAAATTACACTAGGCAGGTAGAAAGCATCTGCTACATAAATACAGTGCTTTCTGACATATATCAAGGTTGTTAGATTATTTTGACCATGTTTGGTTACTTGTAGCTTGTCATGTTGAACTATTCAATGTCTGGCAGCACAGCAAGATGTGACTCATGTCATGGTAACACTACACACATCATTTAAAGCAAAGCAGTTAAACTTACTCTTGAGAGATCCAAATAATTTTTTTTAAATTAGGGCTCATAGACTAGCACAAGTTAGGTAGGGCCACATACTACCCTTGATCCAGCACAGACATCCCACTGTCATCAACAGGAACTTTTCATGAAGATCAAGGCTAGAATACGACTTTTGTTTAGTAAAGCTTTTGGGACTAGATCCTGTTCTTATAGAAGTTAACCGAAAAAATCCTTGAATGGAAGCATGACTGGCCCATGGGTAAAGTTAATGTTATATTTGATGACAAGTGGGAAAGTGCTACCATCTATACTTTCTGCTTCTGTCGGCACCCCCAGATTTTTTTACATCTCTCCTTTTTCTCCCCTCTTCATTTTCGCATTTTTGGATTCTCCTTAATTGCTCCCTTCTGTCTTCTTCTTTTCTCTCTGTTCTTCCTATAAGAGGACCTTACTTGAAATCTGACACTGGGAACATAAGAACAGCCATACTGGGTCAGACCAATGGTCTATCGAGCTCAGTATTCTGTCTCCCAGCAGTGGCCAATGCCAGGTGCTTCCGAGGGAATGATCAAAACAGGCAATCAACAAGTGATCCATCCCTGTCATCCACTCCCAGCTTCTGGTGAACAGAGGTTAGGACCACTCAGAGCATGGGGTTGCATCCTTGGCTATCCTCTGTGAACTTTTCTAGTTCTTTTTTGAACCCTGGATAATTTTGGCCTTCACAACATCCTCTGGCAAAGAGTTCCACAGGTTCACTGTATGGTGTGTGAAGAAGTACTTCCTTATGTTTGTTTTACATTGGGTGACATAGTTCTTGTGTTATGTGAAGGAGTAAATAGCACTTCCTTATTCACTTTCTCCACACCAGTCAAGATTTTGTAGACCTCTGTCATATCCCTCTTTAGTTATCTCTTTTCCAAGCTGAAAAGTCCCAATCATTTTAATCTCTCATATATGGAAGCTGTTCCATACCCCTAATCATGGTTGTTGCCCGTCTCTGTATCTTTTCCAATTCCAATACATCTTTTTTGAGATGGGGCATCCAGATTTGAATCTAGTATTCAAGATGTGGGTGTACCATGGATTTATATAGAGGCGATGTGATATTTTCTGTTTTATTATCTATCCCCTTCCTAATGATTCCCAACATTCTGTTAGCTTCTTTGACTAGCGCTGCACACTGAGCTTCAATTCCTCCCTCCAGCAACTCCCATTCTCCCTACTCCAAGCCTTATTCTCATGAGCTGAGGCTGTGGCTAAAAGGACTAATCCAATCTTTGGATAGATATGTTTACAGGGGATTACTGAATATGACTCGAAAGCTGCTACTGCAGTCCTGTGACCAGTTCTGGTATCCACACTTTTAAATGGATGTTGAAAAATTGAAGGAGATTCAGAAAAAAAAAAGGCTCAAGAATTATTTAAGGTCTGGAAAACATAATTTACAGGGAGAGAAACTAAAGGAGCTTAATCTGTTTAGTTTATTGAAGAGATGAATAGGGACTTGATCATGCTCTAAGTAAGGAGAAGATACCTGATACAGAAGGGCTATTTAATCTAACAGACACAGCCTTATCAAAATTCAATGGCTGGAAGCTGAAACTAGAAAAAAATCACACTGGAAATAATGCTAATGGCTGTGCACTTTTTCTAGAATAGTTGGGGGAGATTTATGCCTTCCCTATCACATTCCCCTATATCTGCTGCTGAGTCCAAAAAGCGTAGATCTAAAAACTTTCAGTTTGTGAAGTTTTCCACATGGAAGTCTCCTCCCCTACCTAATGGGCTTGCTACAGTTTTCAGGAGGAAAGCCACACTGTGACTGGCTTCTGAAAAGTTCTCTCCTTCTTCAGATCTCATATAAAAACTTGATTTACACTTCTGACCCTCAGTATAAAAATAAGGAAAATCCTACACCAAAACTAAAGGGTGAGTTAGGGTCAGGGTACAAGAGTGGGGTAGTGGCATTTCACAGGATCTGCCATTGTTGGGATCCTCTGATCCTTCATTGCCATGGAGGTGTGCACTAGGGATTCCATGGGCTATGTATATATGAGAGAGATCACTTTGTTAATTAGTTTGGAAATCTAAAAATAAAAATGCAGAGATCTCTGAATAATTACTGGAATACCTTAAATTTCAGACCAAATCTACTCATCAGGACCCAGCCTTGGTGCTGGAAAGAGTAATGGATTTTTACAGCCAAAAGGGAGTACTATGATCATCTAGTCTAACCTCCTACATAACACAGCCCATGGAATCCCTATATATATATAAAAAGGCTAAGTGTTATTATTATAAATCTAGGAATGCATTTTATTTCAATTGGCTTGATTATTGCCAGACTGTGAAATACAGTAGTGAGGTATTACCATGCTTGGCTCTTTTTCAAGACTAGCCAATGGAAAGCATGGCACATAGAGCTATTTGCTTTCTGAAATGGGCTGTCACAGACATCGTGTTTTCAGTGCCAAATGATTTTTGACATTTAATTTGAAACCCAAGATACCTGGAAGTGTAACTATCCAAGAGTAATTGTGATAAAGCACCAGAGCATTCCATTTGGTGGAATGGATTTTTCTAGTTGTTTTAAATAAATGAAAACATACCCTATGGCAGGTGTCTCAGACTTAGGCATAGTACATTTTCTTCAATAAAATATTCAGTCTCTGCTAGGATTGATTTTGTTACTGATCCTACTCTGTTTGGGTTTAGTTTAGTTTGTTTCTTTGTTTGAAGAGCTGATTAAAATATGCACAGATTTAGCAAAGCACCTAGTTTTCTTGATCACTTTATAAGCTATTATTGGGGTTGGTGGGATTGAATTGTTCAGAGAGATGTTTCTTTTGGATGCACCACTGGGATCAGTTTTAAAAAAATGTACATATGGGGTGGCACATTTACTATGCATCAAAGTGAATTTAAGATGGCATAATGCAGTTATATACTTTGGCCCTGACCCAAATCTCCCATTGCCTTCAAAGGGTAGTAGGTCAGGCACTCTTTAAGCAATCTCCACAATTGTCAGCCCCCATAGTTTATTATTAACCTGCAAAATCCCCTTCTATTCCATCTGTTTAGCCTTAAGAAATAATTAATTGGTTTTAGAGGAAAATTACAAGTGTCCTAATTCCTAACACAAAGTTGATTTAACAGACTGTCCATCCCCTTGGCTTCTGATATAAATCATTCCAGAATCTAAAGTAGTCACTTATCACTGAATATAGATAAGAGGACACCTGAACAAATGTAACTTGTGCATTTCCTGTTCTTTGACTACTTGACTGCACAATCAACTTTGAATTAATGTAGATGTTTACATTTAATTTCAGAGAGCTAGAACGTGACTTGGGCTACGTGCCTGCATAAGTGAGTAAAATCTACCCTTATGCCATTGCATGTATTCAATGTTCAAGCATAAAAATGAGAGATCCAAGGCTTTGCAACATTCAGATATTATTCCTTCCTTCACATATGCCATTCTTCTTCATCAGGCACTTCTTGAAAGCACAGGTCTGAGTTCCTATACACAATTTGTTGGTCAGTTCAGCTAAACCACTGAAGGGGGCAGGCCCCAAGCAGCAAAAAAAAAGTGCCGCCCCCCCCCCCCCCCCGCCCCCCCCCCCCCCCCCGCCCCACGCCGCCGGAGCCCGCCCCCACCCCCCGCCGAGCGCCGCTGGAACCCCCTTCCAGCGCCGCGCCCGCGCTGCCCCCTCGCCGAGCCCCGCGCAACCGGAGCCCGCCCCCCCCAGCGGAATGCCACGCCACGCTCCCCCCACCGCCCCTTACCAGGTGCCGCCCCAAGCATGTGCTTGGGTGCCTGGTGCCTGGAGCCGGCCCTGGAAGGGGGTATCAAAAATCATTCCTGGTGAATACCAGCATACACAGAAAGCTTTCTCCTACTAAATACAACACACAATGTTAAAGTGGTATCTCATGACTTAACCTACAATTATTCTGAGGAAGGGTCAATGCTAAAAATTGTGGTGCTGTTTTAACTGCAGTTAATTGAATGTCAGTTAACGAACACCTTTAAAAATGTTAATTTAAATGTTTCACAACTATTTGTAGCTTATGCTAAGTTGAACCTTAGGGTAAATCACCAATGTCTGGCAATCAAGTTGAGCTAAAACAGGACCATGAACACTAATCTAAACATACCCTTTACTTGGCTAGATTTTGCCAGCCTTACTGATGTTGAGTAGCACCTTACAGCTACTCCTACAGCTACATAGTATTCAAGGTGAGTAAGGGTGGCAGAATGTGGGGACCAGAAAACACCAGAGGGACTTAGACAAATTAGAGGATTGGGTCAAAAGAAATCTGATGAGGTTCAACAAGGACAAGTGCAGAGTCTTGCACTTAGGACAGAAGAATCCCATGCACTGCTACAGACTAGGGACCAAATGGTTAGGCAGCAGTTCTGCAGAAAAGGACCTAGGGATTGACAAAGCCCTGGCTGGGATGATTTAGTTGGTGTTGGTCCTGCTTTGAGCAGGGGTTGGATTAGATGTTCTCCTGAGGTCCCTTTCAACCCTGATATTCTGATTCTAACGCAGCCCTGTGTGGCAGGGGTGGAGGTGGGAGTGTTACACATTCGGAGATGTGGCATTATATATTCACATTGGTGTAGTTGCAATTTAAGAATTAATTTTGTATAAATGTTGAAACTTCCTTCATGATGCTTTAGGCAACAAATTAGCCTTTCATTAAAAAAAAATGTCATTATTTGAGCTATGGTAGCACTGAGACCAGTTGTGTGTGTGCAGAAGGAAAAAAGTTTCATTGTCTAACAGAGACCTAATTAAGAAGTTGAGCACATGAAATCAAGTGAAGCATGTAAATAAATTATATAGTACTTAAACACAGGGTCCACTATTATCAATAAGGGAAATTCCCCCACATCAATATTTAAGTGCATTATTTTCCTGAGCCCATGTAATAGAAGACACAAGTTTGTGCTTAGGCACCTAAAGCACAAATCAGTTACATGAAGATATCTGTTGTTATATCTCAGATCAAGACTACTTGCTTCTCAAAGAGCTGTATTCAGAACCCATCTCTCTCAACCCCTTAAACTTCAGTAAAGAATTTCAAAACCCTTATTAATTAGAACAGTTCACAATGAAAGGGTTCAGGGGGTGAACCATGATAACTGTGACAACCTCAATAGGTTTTGAAATGGAACATCTAATGGCAACTGTGACTCTATGGTCTATGAATTCAATAGTTTTCTGTTCCTCTGCCAGTTAAAATAGCAATTTAAAATAAAATCTACTCCAAATGCTATTAGTTTGACACATGGAATTTGAATAGAAGTCAGCAATAAATACTCCATTGTTTTTCAGTGAAAAACTGGAGTTCATGGAATAGCAGAAATTTCAAGGAATAAGTAAGGCTATTTCACATAGCAATAAGGCTTTGTCACCTTTGAAACAAATACGGAAAGCTGAAGACTTGATATCACTGTAACACTCAATATTCACTGATAGTAATTTTAAATTATAGGGGCAGGATGTGGTGTATTAAGTTAGGCCTCATTACAGCAAAATATTTAAGCATATACAGAACTAAGCATGTAAGTACCCCCCCTGAAGCCCATGGTACCACTCACATGCTTCATGTTACACATGTGATTAGTGCCTTGGTGAATTGGTGTCAAAATATACCAGTCTTTCATTTCTGATGACTGTAGTTATAGTACTGTCCAACCAATGCACACAAAAATCATAAGTCATCGCCCCATAACATGAGATTTAAAATAAAATTAAATTTGGTTCTTTTTATTTGCCTTCTGTGTTTTGAGCCTTTAGGCTACACATTTCCAAATGTTTTTTCCTCAGGGATAAGGGCTAAAACCATCCTTTTTGTTTTTTTAAACAAAGGAAAGCTGTTTTCATATAATCACATGATACCAGGAGCTTGGCTTTAAGAAAAACACCAGCTAACATGAGGTCACGAGCAGGCACCAAACTAAAGATGAGGAGGCTGAGGCAGCTGTAGTTCCTACTGGAAGAGGTAAATGATGAAATAGTGACGTTTCTGTTCATTAATTGAGAGTGCTAGGGACAACCAAGTAAGGAACTGCGAGATGAATGAAACATTCTCAGTTGTGAGAGGAGATAGTGAAGAGCAGAAGCCATGGATGAGGTAAAAAGCACCTACATTTGCTGTCAAAATGAGCTGGGAGGATTACCTGATTTAGTTTGAAATCATGCATAAGCTCACCAGTGGGTTAAAGTAAAAGACTAAGGCATATTTTGCATGAACCTGAAAAAGAAAGCCTTGCCAGTTCTCACTTCAGTCAGTGTGGACAAGCATTGTAATTACCAAGTCCTTGCCACCAGATTTGAGGCAGAAGGGCAGACAGAGGTGACTTGCAGCTAGTTCTGAGTGTGACAGCTCAGATGTTGTCAAGTGATGCTGGAGAATTTCTGGGGCTGTTGGGCTTTGGGGGAAATGACAGAGAAGAGGGTGAAGCAGCTGAGAATGGTCTGGATAATTCAAGTCTCCAGATGCAGGAGTAACAGAAGGAACTCACCTCCCTAAAGGAGGCCTTTTTAGCAACCCTGGAAATGCAGACAGTGCACCGGACAGAACAAACATGAAACTGCTGGTGCACCAGAACTGGCTGGATTTATGAAAGAAAAGGCTGAGCTAAGAGGACTAAATATCAAGGCAGTTTCAGTTCAAATCAGTAACATGTCTGGATAGCAGCTCCAGCTAGTACATTTTGGAGTATCTAGTTACAGAGGAGTGATGGGCTTAATACCGGAGTTGCAGAATCAGGTCAAGAAAGTCACTGGGCAGCTTGTGGATACCAGTGTTCAGGACCACCAGCATGTGGGTCTTGGGTTTATTTAACTGTTCAGTTAACTTCATTTGAAACCACAGAATTATGCATAAATTCCTAAATGTTCACACATTCATGTTCTGGGATGGTAATATGCAAATCTCTTATTGCAGGATCTACTTTCTTTTTAGAGAGCAGCTCTCCCAAAACATTGTATGCCGTATCAAATAATTTTGGTATATCCACCAATCTCTAATAGTAACATGTTACTAAGTAACAAAATATGGCGGGCTTTAGCTAATCAAGAGCTGGAAAAATAGTATCAGTGTATTCCTGAAACTTAGCTCAATTGGATGAGCTTTTGTCCTGGTATCAGGTCTGGCTCCAGCCCAAATAAGGAAAAATTGCTCATATACTGAAAATACCCCTTTAAGAACTTTCATGTGTATTATTCTGACACTAATAAGATAGCCAAGAAGATAGTCTTGGGGGTTCTATTTATTCAAGCCTCCTACAGCTTCTTTAAATTAGTTGGAATATTATTTAGCACCAGTCAAATAGTTTTCATACTGGCTGATCATGCATTTTTGTTCCTCTTGTAACTTGTTCCTCTATGTCAGCCTGGGACTTCCTGGAGCTGTGGGAGAACTTCCATGCGACAGTTTTCATAGTTTTGCAACTAGAGAGCTGAGTTGTTCCTTTTAGGAAAACAGTAATCCATTTCAAATCCAGTTCCTTGTCTCTTTTCTCAATCAATAGTTATTGTTTTAATTACAAGACCTTTTCCAAATGGTTTTGTTTGTTTGAAGGCACAGACAGAATATAACATAACTAACCACACCACTGAAGCATGAACAGAATGAAGCAAGTATGTATGGGCTTTGCGCTAAACTCTTTAGAGACCAGGATTACTTGGATTAACAGGAGCAGCCATTCAAATTAACACACTTTTCCTCACCCAGAGGCAACTAATAATCTGCCTGGAAATCCTAGTACAAAAAAACCCCTCTACAATCAAAGGGCATGTTTCTGCTGAACAAAATCCTTTTTCCCATGTGGAAAGCAACAATTTTATCAGTTTAGAGCAAGATGTAAAGTGTGACTAACAAATTAAACAGTAAATGGGGCCAAATGTTATTATTCTTTGTCTATCCAATAAGAATTCAGCCTGAAAAATTAAAGGTTCTGAATAAGAAGAATGAAAAAATGCAGTTTAGGAAAATAAATGTCCGTTAGATATGAGAGAAGTAAGGCTGTGTCAGAAATGTTGTAAAAAAACCTTGAAATAAACCACTTCTAACAACAACATGCCTACCTGTCATAGTGCTACACTCTCAACTTAAAACCCAGGCTACAAAATAAAGGCGTGTGTAGCGGTTCATTAATGAACAGAAAATGAATTTCAAGGTCCCAAGTCTTATTTACACTGAGGCCCAGGCAACATTAATGGTTGGTGGTCAATGGCCAGTCTTCTACTCACAGAAGTGCCCCATGTGGTGTGGTGGATCTTCCCTTTCCCTCCATTTCTCAGATAGACAAACAGTACCCACTCCTCACTCTTCCAGAATCCTTTCCTCATGCTGCTATCAGGGGTGCCCATGTTTTAGATGAAGAAGTAGCATTTGCATCTGTGTTCCTTATATCTATGATACCTTGGTCTGATCTTGAACAGCTTCAGATAAAATACAGCATGGCTTTTGAAGACTGAGTAAAACAAATTATAGATGGAACTGAATAAAATCATATTTTGCCCAAACTTTTTCATGTGTGGGAGCTCTAAGTTGAATGCTAGTGAGTTTCTAGATGCTTGCGTGGCTTTAGTGGTGGTTCCCATCTCCAAACTAAAAAAAGTCATATAATTAAAAGCTGAAGAATAATCCTCAGCATTCTGCCTTCATACAAGACAATTTTGCCTCTGTACATTTATGTCACAAAAGCATCAGGATCAAACAAACTTTGTGCAGCAAAATGTGATTACACCTCAAGACAGGGGACCATTTAAGATTCGAATGTTAAGATTCAAATGTTAAGTCAACCTCTAAACATATAAAATATGGTCCATTTAAAATTTACCTAATGTTACAGATGCCATTGCTATTTTATAAAACAACCAGATTGGTTGAACAGTTGGGCCTGTTTATCCCTAACCTTCATAGAGAAGTTTCCCATAGTTTATCATTGGGACTGTACCACATTCCCATAATATGCACTGAAATTTCAAATAAAAATTTAGGTAATGAACTATGGGGTTTCATCTGCAGCACTTGTTTTGAGATTCAAAGGCTTTATTTTCCATAGCTTGATAAATTTCCAATTATCCATAGATGCTTTATACATTTGAAGTAGCACATTTCCACATTAGCATGATGAAAGGTTGAGAGGCATGAGTTTCTTTTCATCCAATAAAATTTCTAACTGGTTCAGAACTACTCAAGCATAGAGAGCTCATTAAGAAAGATGAGACAAAGAAATGACTTGCTGGGCGGGGGGGGGAGAGGGAGGGGAGACAGGAAGTGAAGCTGCCTCTATACAATTTATGAAGATTAGAGAGAGAAGGAACTTAGATAAAAACGATTCCATTGCTGAAATGCAAGGAGTTCAGTAGCCTCAATTTATTGTAGTTAGAAGTCAAATCAGCGCTGAATATTGACAGTATCTTAGAAGGCATCAGGATTAGGGATGTAGATGTTGAAATGTTATTTAATACCGGAGATACTTGGGGGGAGGGGAAATAAAAGGGACATACATTCCAAGTTACCATTCAGAAAATAAACAAACAGCCATAACAGATCAGAACATTTGTCTATGTAGCTCAGGATTCTGTTTTTGACACTGGCTAGCGTCTGATGCCACAAAACAAGGCCAAAAACTTCTACAAAGCGCCTAAGCAGTTGTGCAGAACTGGACCTTAAATAAGAAATTCCTTTCTGACCCCAGAAAGCTATCAGCACGTTCCATGAATACGTTTATTCCCCTTTAGGATACAAAATCAAAAACATGGTAGTATAGATGTCCTTTTTCCCTTCTTAAGTTCATGCAGAAGGTCTATGAAACCAGTTGCCTCATAGTGCAGGTTTTCAGTGAACAAGGATAGAATGTCAAGGACAATCTGCCTTTCTAACTCCTTGGCTTGTATTTAGGGGCAAGTGCAATGGAACTATGAAGCTACAACAGCTGAGGAACTGGCCCTCCATCTTTCCCACTGGTTCCTACTCTTCCACAAGAAAACTCAGATATTAAAAAGAAATCCAACAAACCAGATACTGTGGTACATAAAGATAAATCACATATAAGCATATAGTAAAAAAAATAATATTTCTAGGTCAGCACAGAGTTGCAAAGTACACTTAATGTGAAATTCAACTCTGGGCAAAGGATCAGCACAACTTAACTATGCAAGACACCAGCTAGCCTAGTGCCTAATTTTATTTAATATTTGTTTATGGTAGTGTCTATCATGTGATAAGCACTTTCTAAAGAAACAGAGGAAATCATTTTTGCCTTGCGGAGCTCACAATCTAATGACAAGTAAACAGAGGTAAACAACATTTCTCTGCTTCTTTCTTACTACTTGATATTCACCACCTTTTGCTGGCACTATGCCCAGGAGTGAATTTCACTCCTATGGCCAGATTCAGGTACACTCCAGCTTCAGTTATAAACCCATTTTAACCAGCTAGTTAAAAATTGACTAATGGCTGCTCTGTGGTATCAATGTGGTGCAAAGCACCAAGAGTATATTGGTAATATGATTCTTAGTGCTTTTGCCATTGTAGAGCACTGTCATTAGCCGTCAGTCCTCATTGCTCTACTAAGGCTTTGTCTACACTGGAACCTGAAAGTATTTTTTTCAGACCCCTGAACAACAAAAGTTTTGCTGATGAAAAGCACCGGTGTGAACAGCCCTTTGTTGGCATGAGCGCTCTCCTGCTGACAAAGCTACCACAGCTCCTTGTGTTGCTGTGTCACTAAAGGGTGTGTAGTGTAGACATAGCCTAACTCAACAACAAAAGAGAAATCCACAAGGAAGAGAAACTTTCAGGTTCTGTGAAAGGCATTAACTGTCCTCCTCCCCCCCACCAAAAAATTAACATCTCAATTTAGCATCTGTTTTAGTAAATATTTATGGGGTGAATGGCATTCACGTTAGCTTTGGATGTTTTTCTCTGTGGTATACAGCTGGGATCCCTTTCTTTGATGTTCAGATAAAGACATCCGGCTTGCTCTTACAATGCCCACAATGCCTACTGTTTCAAAACTCTGTGATGGGTTTACTCAGGGAGGTCTGCTAAAGATTTTTCTATTCACATAATATGAACATTTACAGTAATGAAATAACTTATTATTCAAAAAGTGTTTTATGCCAAAATGTCAATTAACATGCTACAAAATTAGCCTGTATAAGAAAATTGATACGCAAACGCAACAAACTTATTTTAGTTTTAGTTGTGTAGTTTTCTAATATTGTATGTTTTGAATAGAAATATACACTAATTGCTAGAGATGAAAGAAAATGCTGATTCATCTAACCCAAAATGTTTCGAAGGAACATCTCAGGTTCAACTAACTTTTGTCAAATCACAGACAGGTTTCCATCAGAAATGAATTTGGAGCGAAGTGAAATAAAAATAGAGGACTTTATTTTGACTTCATTCTTTTGAGTTTTTCTTATTTCAGAATTTCGTTCAGCGTTCCCCATTTTGTTTTTAATTCATTTTTCATGTTGAAAAATTCTATTTCAGTGTGGATTCATGTCACATGTTGCTTTATGTGTTCTTTCATTAGATGAATACATGTTGGTTCTGTTTACCCACATGAAGTCACGGTGTGACCTGCTGCAGTGTGACTATTTACTTTGCATTTTTTCTTAAAGGTGCAGACTTATGCATCTTATTCTTTGGTGAAAGAAACACAGCAGGCTGAACACTGTCAGGACAGGATTCCTTCCGCATAGATAATGAATAGTCTGTCTGTCTCTCCCCCATAGCTGTGCTGCTGGCTGAGTCGGTAATTATTAATTGATTTGTTTCACCTCATGCAGTCTGCCTCCTCACACACATCCCTTATCAGCAAACTGGAAAAGTCAGTGTTTGACCAGCAAACTCTATGTTTGTGTGGGGTATGGCACTTGTCTGGAACATGGAAGACCCTGATTTTAATCCCCACTATGGAGAAAGGACCTGCACTCAGATCTTCCTCTTTGCAAGTGTGTAGCCTAACCACCAGGCTACAGGATGTCCTAAGGCAGCATTTCTCAAATGCAGACACCAGGGGTTTTTCTTGTGACCACAGGCACCTGAGTATGATGGGGTGAGGGCAAAGTAGAGCCCCCTCTCCCTCCCTGTTGCTCCTGGATGCACCACCCTGGTGTTGGTTGCTGGGGCTGCCAGCAGGGGTTGGGCCCTGCCACCCTCTGGAGTCACCTCAGGCTTTGGACTTCAGCCCTGGGGTGGCGGGATAGCAAGCTCTGACCATAGATCTTTGGGTTCCAACCCTGGGCTCTGGCTGCGCAGTGGCAAGCCCCAGGCTCCAGCCACACACTTCAGGCTCCATCCATAGACCACATTTTCCAGTGGCGGAGCTTCGGGCTCTGGCCACAAGACTTCAGGCTCCAGCCTCCCTCCCGCCCATGGCATCTTGATGAGGCCACAAAGCTGGGGTCAGGAGGATGATGTGAGGGATCAGCAAAGTGATTCCCTTGATGTCCCTGCTGGAGAGAGAACTTATTCTTCCAGGAACAGCACTGAGGAATCCCTGGTGGGACTTGTGATGTCTGCTCCTCTTGGAAATAGCCACGTCAGAGACATGAGGGAGCAGGAACACTGCTTGTTGGCAAGAAATCTAGATCCTCTGATTCAAAACTATTCTGGCTTCTTTCCTCTCAACAGGACACAGGCATCCTCCAATTGAAAAACAAACAGGTTAAGAGACTGCCCTGTGATTGCCTGTGATCATTCAATACACCATCACCACCAAGAGAGAACACTACTGCAGATGCTGCAGCATGAGGGAAGTACCACCAATGGTGTTAAGCAGAGAGCAAAGTCCTTCTTTTGGCATATCGTGGAAGTCTTTAGATTGGTCCATGTTGCTTCTTCCCACCTTGAGGAGAAGAGTGCTGCTGTAGCAGCAAAGAGGGATTTTTACAAGATAAGATGCTGATGCCCACTGACTCTGACCCTCTTCATTATTGGCAGCTAAGGGAGGATGTGGTGCCAGCATTGCATCAGCTGGCTGTCATCCACAAGTGTGTACTCAGTGTGCCTCTTTAATACAGCAAGCGCTGTATAATCTCCACAAGTCTCTTGACAAGGAATGTGAAGAGGCCTTCCTTCATCCAAGTGAATAGACACTGGCTTCCCCAAGAACACACACCTGAGTGTGACAGAGGACACCAGCAGCAGCCTCATGGGAGACCTAGAGGACATGATTGGAGAGTGGGCAGACACTACTTAGGTGATTTTCATGCATTCAGTCCCCTTGGGGGTAGGGTTGCCAGTTTTGGTTGGATATATTCCTGGAGATTTCATCACATTACATTCTTTGATTAAAGATTAATCTTTAACTCCTGGAGACTCCAGGCCAATCCTGGAGGGTTGGCAACCATACTTGGGGGTGGAAAAGTAGTTTGAAGGAGTTGTGTGAGGAAACTCACCTTCCCTGCGCACACTCTTACACTTTAACTTAGTTTAGTTCCCAACAATGTGGAAACAGCAACTGGCTTTGCTCTTTATTAGCCTTGTTTACTATAATGTCTGTTATTTATTGTTCACAGAATTGCCGGTGTCCCATGGTTAATAGTTTGCTTGTGTGCTAGGGAAAGAGAAGGTAAATTGGAAGCAACACACTTCTCCCCTTCCTTAACTTGTTCTCTTTCAACTAATGTGGAAAGAGCAACTGCTTTTGCTAACAGCCTCATATACTGAGGTTAGTTAACTTCTTTGAGTGGCTCCTCCTCACAGAACAGATATTGCTAATGTGCCTAAGTTAAGGTTGATGGAGGGAGCTGTGTGAAAAAACCCTTCCCCTAGTCTCCTCCCTTTAACTTGGTGCCAAACCTGGAAAAAAAATAAAATAAAAGCAGGGGTATCCTGTTGCCAGAGCCAGGGTTTACTTCTCTGTGTGCACTTCAGAATTTCTCTCACTTTTCATCTGACACTTGTTTCAGTGTAGGAGTCACAATGTAGGTGACTGAAGTGTATGCCTGGGGTGTATGTCTGGTTTCTAAGGAAGTACTGTGGAGATTTTGGTTCACCTACACTGTAACCATAACCTAGGCCACAACCTCTGGGTGCTGCCACCTCCAGTGGGGACAATCCCTTCCCCTATGAACACTTTGGAGCCCCCTTCAGAGTGGTAACAAGCTGACATTCAGCTACTCAGTTACTATTGAGAAGTGCTCCCAAATATTAGCGTGGCAGTGGACCTAGAGTCGGGAGGGTGTCTCTCCTCTTCCTCCCCCACTTCCACCTCACCCTGTTCCCTTTCATAACCCATTCTAGGGACTTATTTTTCCTGTCAGTCACACTGCTAGTTCTTCCCTTTCTCTAACCCTCTTCTCCCCCTTCCCTGTCCTGAATAAATGACACTAAAAATTGCATACAAAATAGCCACTAATGGACTTCCCGTTCCAGGTCAAAAAGGAACGAACATTTCATTTGGACATTACAGCACAAAACATTTCAAAATTACCCAAAAAAACCAAAAGATTTTGAAGTTTGTGTAATGTGTTCCTTCCTCCCCCCCCCCTCCCCCACGCAGATTTGTTTCACACAGAATTTTGGAATCATAGAATATTAGGGTCAGGTCATCTAGTCCAATCCCCCGCTCAAAGCAGGACAAATACCAACTAAATCATCCCAGCCAAGGCTTTGTCAAAGGATGGAATTCCACCATGTGCCTCGGTAACCTATTCCAGTGCTTCACCATAGTGTTTCCTAATATCCAACCTAGACCTCCCCCACTGCAACTTGAGACCATTGCTTCTTGTTCTGTCATCTGCCACTACTGAGAACGGCCTAGTTCCATCCTCTTTGGAACCCCCCTTCAGGTAGTTGAAGGCTGCTATCAAATCCCTCCTCACTCTTCTCTTCTGCAGACTAAATAACCCCAGTTTTCTCAGCCTCTCCTCATAAGTCATGTGCCCCAGCCCCCTAATCATTTTTGTTGCCCTCTGCTAGACTCTCTCCAATTTGTCCACATCCCTTCTGTAGTGGGGGGACTAGAACTGGATGCAATACTCCAGATGTGGCCTCACCTGTGCCGAATAGAGGAAAATAATCACTTCCCTTGATTTGCTGGCAATGCTCCTACTAATACAGCCCAGTATGTGGTTGGCCTTCTTGGCAATGAGGGTGCACTCATATCCAGTTTCTCATTCACTGTAATCCCCAGGTCCTTTTCTGCAGAACTGCTGCTTAGCCAGTCGGTCCCCAGCCTGTAGCGATGCATGGGATTCTTTTTCTCTGTACTTGTCCTTTTTGAACCTCATCAGATTTCTTTTGGCCCAATCCTCCAATTTGTCTAGGTCATTCTGGACCCTATCCCTACCCTCCAGCATGTCTACCTCTCCTCCCAGCTTGGTGTCATCTGCGAACTTGCTGAGGGTGCAATTAAGTCCATCAGCCAGATCATTAATAAAGATGTTGAACAAAACTGGCCACAGAACTGACCCCTGGGGTACTCCACTTGGTACCAGCTGCCAACTAGACATTGATCACTATCCATTGAGCCCGATAATCTAACCAGCTTTCTATCCACCTTATAGTCCACTCATCCAATCCATACTTTTTTAAATTGCTGGCAAGAATACTGTGGCAGACCATATCAAAAGCTTTGCTAAAGTCAAGATATATCACATCATCCACCGCTTTCCCCATATCCACAGAGCCAGTTATCTCATCATAGAAGGCAATCAGGTTGGTTAGTCATGACTTGCCCTTGGTGAATCCATGTTGACTGTTCCTGATCACCTTCCTCTCCTCCAAGTGCTTCAAAATGGACTCCTTGAGGACCTGCTCCATGATTTTGCCGGGAACTGAAGTGAAGCTGACCAGCCTATAGTTCCCCGGGTTCTCTTTCTTCCCTTTTTTAAATATGGGCACTATATTTGCCTTTTTCCAATCATCCGGGACCTCTTCCAATCACCATGAATTTTCAAAGATAATGGCCAATGGCTCTGCAATCACATCAGCCAACTCCCTCAGCACCCTTGGATGCATTAGATCTGGACCCATGAACGTGTGCACGTCCAGCTTTTCTAAATAGTCCTTAACCTGTTCTTTCACCAGTGAGGGCTGCTTACCTCCTCCCCATACTGTGTTGCTCAGGACAGCAGTGTGGGAGCTGACCTTGTCTGTGAAGACCAAGGCAAAAAAAGCATTGAGTACTTTAGCTTTTCCACATCATCTGTCACTGTGTTGCCTCCCCCACTGCAACTTGAGACCATTGCTTCTTGTTTTGTCAATTGGCCTCTCAGAGTTGGTAAGACAACTCCCACCTGTTTATGCTCTCTGTATGTGTGTATATATATCTCCTCAATATTTATTCCACTCTGTATGCATCCGAAGAAGTGGGCTGTAGTCCACGAAAGCTTATGCTCTAATAAATTTGTTAGTCTCTAAGGTGCCACAAGTACTCCTGTTCTTTCTCCCCCATTCAGTAAGGGTCCCACACTTTCCCTGACCTTCTTCTTGTTGCTAACATACCTGTAGAAATCCTTCTTGTTACCCTTCACATACCTTGCTAGCTGCAACTACAATTGTGCCTTGGCCTTCCTGATTACATCCCTGCATGCTCTAGCAATATTTGTATACTCCTCCCTAGTCATCTGTCCAAATTTCCACTTCTTGTAAGCTTCCTTTTTGAGTTTAAGCTCACCGAAGATTTCACTGTTAAGCCAAGCTGGTCGCCTGCCATATTTGCTATTCTTTCTGCACTTTGGGATGGTTTATTCCTGCACCCTCAATAAGGCTTCTTTAAAATACAGCTAGCTCTCTTAGACTCCTTGCCCCTTCATATTAGCTTCCCCGGGGATCCTGCCCATCAGTTCCCTAGGGGAGTCAAAGTCTGCTTTTCTGTTTTCCAATTCTTCCCTGTTTGTAAGCAGCAGATCAAGAGGAGCACGGCCCCTAGTCAGTTCCTCCCGCATTTGTACCAGGAAGTTGTCCCCAACACTCTCCAAAAACTTCCTGGATTGTCTGTGCACTGCTGTATTGCTCTCCCAGCAGATGTCAGGGTGATTGAAGTCCCCCATTAGAACCAGGGCCTGTGATCTGGAAACTTCAGTTAATTGTCCGAAGAAAGCCTCATCTACCTCATCCTTCTGATCCGGTGGTCTATAGCACATGCCCACAACATCATCCTTATTGCTCTTGCCTCTAAACTTAACCCAAAGATTCTCAACAGGTTTTTCTCCAGTTTCAAACTGGAGCTCTGAGTAATTATACCGCTCTCTTACATACAATGCAACTCCTCCACCTTTCCTCCCGTACCTGTCCTTCCTGAACAGTTTATACCCATCCATGAAAGTGCTCCAGTCATGTGATCTGCCCCACCAAGCTTCTGTTATTCCAATCACGTCATAGTTCCTTGTTGTGCCAGGACTTGCAATTCTTCCTGCTTGTTTCCCAGGCTTCTTATGTTCGTGTTCATACACCTAAGATAACTAGCCAATTGCCCTACTTTCTCATTATGAATCAGGAAGCTTCCCATCTTGTACCCTCCTCCTTTTGTTTTCTCCTGGTATCCCACTCCCCCACCTACCTCTGGGCTTAGGTTACCATCCACCGGCAAGCCTAGTTTAAAGCCCTCCTCACTAGGTTAGCAAGCCTGCTTGCTAAGATGCTCTTCCCTCTCTTCGTTAGGTGGATGCCATCTCTTCCTAGCAATCCTTCTTTCCGGAACAACATCCCATGGTCGAAGAATCCAAAGCCCTCTCTCCGACACCACCTGCGTAACCACGCATTCACCTCCACAATTCGACGATCCCTACCTGGTTCTTTTCCTTCAATGGGGAGGATGGACGAGAACATGACTTGCGCCTCAATCTCCTTTATCCTTCTTCCGTCTTTGGTTTTCATTCAAAATCAAAATGAAAACAGATTTCAAAATCTGAAAATTCTTCACAAAACCCTAACCCTAACCCTTCTCTGCTCAGCTCTACCTAGAACCTTCCCCAACCTCCCTTCTCCCAGCCTTCCTGCTAACGTTTTAAAGCTAGAGAATATGTATTCTCAGCTATGTCTTATACCAGTGTTATGACAGTTTTCCAGCTGGTTTGTCAAAAGCACAAGAAGGTAAAGTGATTTGTCTAAAGCCACACAATATTTAGTAACTTACTCAGAATTAAATATTAATAATAAATATTTATTAATAGGCCAAACCATGAAGTCTTTGTTCTGATTTTTTCCCCACAGTCTATTCAGACAAAATGCACATTTAATGACAGTGGATATTTCTCATGAATAAGGACTGAATAAAAATTGAGTAAAGACTTCAGGATCTAGCCCAATAATAATAGTAATGTGTATATTATGTAATACTTTGCACTTATATACCCATTGCATATGAGGATCCCAAAGCCCTTATAGAGAACACAGGATGTCTCCTATCTCTCATTCCTTTGCTCCAATGACTGTACTAAAAAAGCTTTATTTTATTTGGAGAAGTGAGCAGCAGAGGGTCATTTTATAGGAAGGATAGTTAGTCTCGTCACTGCCCAAATATATGTTGTAAATCATCTCAGGAGTTAAGAATAATAAAATGTTGGATCTACCTTGTACCTACTACTGTAGTTTATTTCTGCTTATCTGCCAGCAGTTATCAAGTGCTTTTAGCGGTGGGATAAATTCACTCCCATTTACTAGATTAGTGGAATGTCATCGTTTAAAGAGGCTACTGAAGAGACTATAAAAAATATTCTGTCTCTCTTGCTCTAAATCCTCTCCACCCTTCTAAAAGAAAATCTCAGGAAGGGGAAAGAGTTTGAGCTTAGACATTTATGCACAACAAAAACAACTGGAGACTGCAATCTTCCTAGTCCCTCAGGTATGCTTTCGGGATATGTATGGTATAATTATGCATGTATTTGTGCAAATATGCATAAACTGGTCCATAATTATAGCTTTAATTTGTGTCTTATTTTTCAAGATTTTAATGTCTTCACCACCCTATTTTTCTGCAACACCACATTTGGAATCTGCTTCTATAACTTGTTTGTGACTCTCCAGGAACTGAGTGTCCTAATTTAACTTTAGCTGTGCCAGCCATCTCAATTTCTCAGCTGGTTCTGTAGCTTTAAATACTACACCTAAAGGGCAATGAGTTCACGTCTCTACAGAGTAGCTGTGACAGTGCTCAGAACTGCAGCAACAGCCACCTGTTTCCAAGTGCATCATGGCAGGCAATGGAGTCTGCATAGTAAGCTCCTGCATTAGAAAGAGAAAACCACAAGAGGGCACTTGGCAGCCTGAGGCAGAACTGTATTGTATGTGATACTGCAACTGTATCATACGTGACACGGGCATAATGGAGAAGCATGTAGTCAAGTGAAGGTTTACATTATATAAATATAGCTCATTGTATCCAGCTAGAGGAGATATCTGACAAAAGGAAACTCAGGTGGCCATATACCTATGGTACTTTACTTTTTTATTTTACTCCACTGTAGTTTTAAAATTCCTTTAATTAGTTAAAGGAGGAAGTTATAACTGTAAATGGTGGGAGCATAAATAAAATTGTAACCACTATTTTAGACATCTTGATGTCTAAGGCACTGATTTGCCAGCACAATCTGGTACTTGCGTCTGATCCTTAACCCCTTACTCACTTCAGTGTACCCAATGTAGTCAGTGAGATTGCTCAAGACAATAAGGGAATTGGGCCCTTACTAGTCCAAAAATGGTTTAAAATGTGCTGGCAATAGTTTTGCATTTACAAGTTTCAGGTTTTGAAAGCCTGGTCCAACGTTGATTGTACTATGGGCTCAATCCTGCAAGGTGCTGAGCATCTTAACTCCCGCTGATTTCCATAGGAGGTGAGGAAACTCCGTACTTTCCAGGCATGCATGGCACATTTAGGACCAATACCATATAAGTTAGGTAAGATACACACTATTGTGTATTTTGTGCAGCTTGGCAATTCCATCATAAATCTCTGTTTTACAAGGTTAGAACTTCACACCAAAATTCTATCCAGTCAAAAACTTGGCACACATTCCCCTTTCTTTCTCCTCGGGGCATATATATACCTATACTGAAGCTACTGGGAGCGATAAAGAAAAAGTAAATTCTTTGGGCTGAAAGATAATTTTCTTCTAAAATCTGTATAATTTCTGGCCAGTTACTTCTGATTATTTAGTTAAGGAAAGCAACATCAAGTTTTAATAGTAATTTAAACTTTTCTTCTTGCCACAAAAAGTGGCTGACTTAAAAACTGTTAATTTACCTGTGTTGGTTCTTTTTGAAATCTTGAGAAATGTACACTTCTATGGCTGAAGTGACCATTGTTAAAAACCTTTTTAAAAAGCTATTTTTAGACCATAATACATCCTTTTAAATCCACTAATAGAGGAAGATATCCTACATCAGAGTTTCTAAATAAATTTTCCATTGTGACTTGATCACAACTGATGGAAAAAGGAAATAAAATTTCAGGAAAGTTTTACGAAATGTCTGTTTAACTGATAGACATCTCTGAGAAAAATAGAGGTAGTTTTTTGAAAAAGTAAATTACTGTGCCCAGTTAACTAGGATAATTCTGAAGCAGAGTTTCAGTGTTATGTACGTGTGTTTTTATGAATATCTTCACTTGAGCTCAGAAACACTTAGGAAAATCAAGGTAAAAACACCATGAAAAACATTTACAGCTGTGGCCCAGAGACTATAGTACCTAACACCTGCTGAGAAAAGTTGTCAGGGAAAATAATAATGAAATAATCAAAAGAAACAGCAGCCAACAATGAGAGAGACTGCTTTATCTGTGGATTTGAGTTATCAGGGCACATTTATTCCTGATAAAAACTATAATGAATTCACCAAGCTCATCAGCTTCACAGAGTTTACTAAAACAGCTGAGACTGGACTTAAAATAAAAAATCTTATAACAACAAAAGTCATATCTACTTTGTTGATCTAGATGTCCTGGCCTTAAGTGTCACCATCTGTGGCCCTTTGTTACTTTACCTGAGACAGAATGAAATTTCAAATACCTCAATCAAATCTGCGGTAACTCCTTGCCTTACTAAGCTACATAATCATGGCTTCTGCAATCTCCCATCATACTGCATCACAGTAGAATATTTTTTTAAAACTTTGAGCTTGATCAGCAAAAGATTTCCCATAAAAATTGCAGCTCAGCTTGATCCTGCAATTGGATCCATGTGAGTAGACTCTTACACTCACATACTGAAGTCACTGGGGAGCCACAGAGGCACAAGCATTAACTTATGTAGATCCAGTTGCAGTATGGATGGCTACCTTTGAAACAGGAATTTCCTTATTATTTTCTACAGGAAGATTGAAGCACAACATTTCAATTAACATCTCTGCTTGTTCAGCATCCTCTTTAGCTCTCCTTTTCCCCCTCTTTACAGTAAAGAGACTAACATCACATTCTTGTTTCTAATGTGTTTAAATACATTTATATTTACCTTGTACTGTGACTGTCTCTTTGCCCTCTTCTGGCATAGTTTGTTTGTTCCATCATATTAGTGTTGTTCAACAAGGTATCTTTCTTTTGTGCCAGAGATTTCATAGACTTTAAGGTCAAAAGGGACTGTTGTGATCATCTAGTCTGACCTCCTGCACATTGCAGGCCATAGAATCTCACCCACCCACTCCTGTAATAGACCCATAACCTCTGGCTGAGTTACTGAAGTCCGCAAATCATGGTTTAAAGCCTTCAGGTTACAGAGAATTCACCATTTACACTAATTTAAACCTGCTGCAGAGGAAGGCGAAAAAATGCCCAGGATCTCTGCCCTATCTGACCCAAAATTTCTTCCTGACCCCAAATATGGTAATTAGTTATACCCTGAGCATGTGGGAAAGACCCACCAGGCAGATACCTGGGAAAGAATTCTCTGTAGTAACACAGAGCCCTCTCCATCTAGTGTTCCATCACCAACTGTTGGGAATTTTTACTACTGGCAGTCACCAATTGGCCACATGCCATCATAGGCAGTCCCGTCATACCATCCCCTCCATAAAATTATCAAGCTCAGTATTGAAGCCAATTAGGTTTTTTACCTCCACTGCTCGCCTTGGAAGGCTGTTCCAGAACTTTACTTCTCTGATGGTTAGAAACCTTTACCTAATTTCGAGCCTAAACTTGATGATAGCCAATTTATATCCATTTTGTTCTTCTTTCCACATTGGAGCTTAAATAACTCCTCTCCCTCCCTTATCATTCTGATGGCATAGCTCCCTTTCCAGAAACTGCATCGATTAGAAATCTGCAAAAATAAGCCTTAACACCACAGTATGTCTTCCCAAGGCTGAACATTTACTTGCACATTAAGAAAAAAATTGGAAGACTACATGTAACAGGGCCACCAATAAAACACACTCTCTTTGCCTGTATTTTATAGATTCCATGTACCCACTGTATGGCTAGAATTTACTGAAACACTTTACCAATTGATAAATGAATTTTAAACTATAAAAAAAATTTATATATTCAAAAACAATAGGATTCCTAGGTACTTGACTGTTTAATATGCTCCAGAATAACTTTAATGTTTCTGAAATATTAAGATCCATCAGCTTCTTCTTATTTGGATATATTTATGTTTTTCCTCAGTTGCTGATAATTTGGAGGCAACCTTTGGAAACCTATAAGTGATGGGGAGAATTTGATAGAGCTCTTTTGGTGTCTTCTGTGATTACTCACATTCTAGAGTTTGACATCCTCTTGAACCAGGATATTACTTTTGTGCCTTATGGCACAGTTGCTTTAATCTGTATTTCCTTAGTCACAGGATTTTCTCTCCCTTTCCTTCACAAAACGACAAGGATGATTGAAGACAGTATTTATACAATAGTACTTTATTTGATGAGTAGCTGGGTGATATTGTATTTTATATGCTACTGGGGTTTCCTGTTAGAGTTACTATAGATGCATTGTTTTTGTTGTGCCCCTATGATTTCATTATGCTATGTTGCTTGTACTAAGATCTTTTAAAAGACAAATAGTGGAACTCGGGATTTGTACCATGCAATCACAATATTTCTTGCTAGGGCACTGATCCTAAGCCCATTGAAATCAATACAAATTTTTGTATTTACTTCAGTGAGCTTTGGATTAGGCTCTAAGTGCTTGGGCATTCTTTGCAGTTTCTACTAGATATAAGATTCTAATAAGTGAAAGTTTTCCTCTGTGAATTTTTCACATTGGTGAGGGGAGAGGAAATAAAAGCTGGCTACTATTTTTTGCAAGACAAAGTTTTACCAACTTTCCAGGACTGTCAATAATCTTCTACCTATTTAAGATATTTTGTCATTACTGTGAAAGTTCAAATCTTACAAACCCTGCAGTCATTGTCCTACATTATTTCAATGTTATGAAAATTCCTTTATAGCAGAACTCATTTGTCACCAATGCTGACAAAGGCTGAGAAGTTTTCCGCAAATCTGTGAAAAGTCCAAAAAAACCCACCGTTTTCATGGAACTTAAAAAGCCTTCTAGCAAAGATTTCAGCAGCACATTCTTCCAGTGGGATACTTAAATTTCCAAGTTTTGCCACATTTTTCTGACAGTGGATGACTTAAGCTATTTACAGGTCTGTGTGTGAAACCACAAGAATAGGATCCATGGGCAAACATTGGGCTGCGTAGCAGTTAGTTTTAACAACTTTGACAAACCATCTATTAGTCTACAAGAGTCAAGCAGCTCACTGTGGCACTGACTGAAAAAGAGAGCGCACGCTCAAGTATAGTTCCAGATAGCACTAAGGGGTTTACAGCCAACTGCTCCATCATGTCTTAGAGCCACGCCCGCCCCTGAGCTCTCACAAGTTAGTTGAGGTGGAATAGTTGCATGGGAGACCTCCAGTATCTTAGGCACTGCAGAAGTTGGTGATTCAGTAGGTAATACTCATCTCCTTGAAACCACACAATATCAATGCCCTAGAATGGTGTTAGGGACATTATTTTACTGAAGATGTTTTCTTTAATATGAGAGCTACTGCAAAACAGAGATTCTGGCTAAAGCTGTGAAATTAACATTGGTATAAAATTTAGCCCTAGTGTAAGCAGTTACAATTCCACTGTAGTCAATAGAGTTACACCAAAACTGATTTTGGCCCACTGAACCTTATATCCACTTGAACATAGACTCAGTTTAAAAATAGTTGGGAAAAAGTTATGAAGCATTTGCATATACATTTACTGTGACTTCACATGCAAACTGCATAGCTCCTACCTACTCATTTGCACATGTAATTACCTAATTTGCACACACATTGTGATGAATGCTTGTGAAAATGTGGGTGCATTTTTTGAGAATGCATTATTTTACACATTGACCTGAGCAACTGCCTTCCAAATGTTTGGACCTTACTTATGTGAGAAAGCCAATGGCATTTTTTCCCCAATAGAGCAAAAATATTCCTTCTGCTTACCTTATCAAGCTTAGCAACAGTGACCCCACTGAACAGAATCCAACTATCTAAAACAAATACATATTAAAAAGCCAATGGAGACATATCATCATGTGTGAAATAGTAAATTATCTTCACATGGATCCCACAGGTAATGAGTAGGCAATATTTTATATCTTTCTTCACATGGCATATATTTTATTGCCTTCTTTCAAGGGGAAGAAATGGCCTCCAAGGAGTGAGAGGTTTAAGTTGGACCAGGGAAAATAAAGATGTTCTATGCTACTAATGACTTCTATTCCATTTTGAAACATGCCCACATTTTATAAACAGTATGTGCAAAGGATCTATTATAATAAAATGTCCTTATCTAGCCAAATCTGTATGAGTTAGTGAAGAACACATCAGAAGCAACTTATGAAAGCATTATACAGATAATATATAGACCAACTCTTGACCCAATGGTGTCTTTATTAATCATTTATGGCCCCATCCACCTCTCCTAGCAACAGCAGCTACATTCCACTGAGCATCATTCATACCATTCCACTTCCTGGAGTTTCTGAATGAGACATTTTCCTGACACTGCATAAGGACACCAGGACTTCCCATCTCTACTCAAGATGGTTCACCCTTATTAATAGCTTGATTATTCACTAAACATACAATCTGCCCCTGTGTAAAGGCAAGAGTGCTGAATGCTTCCCCAAGAGCACCTCTTGGAAAGAATTGTGCCACTGAAAGCCCAATACTAGTAGCAGATTACTACACCGCACCTTGTGCTGGGGGCTTAGCCAAGGTTCAGCCCATTCTGCACCCACCTATGTGGTGAGGGTAGTAATAAACGTGCAGTACCTGCTTCCCCCTCTGCACGTGGACCTAATGTACCGGGAAGACATGCACAGACACCCACCCCAAATGCCCACCCCAACCGCATGGGCTGAGCTATAATCTGACTTTTTAAACAACAAAAAAACAGTTTGAAGCCCATGGAAGAAAAACATTCTATGGTGTAATAGAAACAACGGTTTAAAAATACTGCAGCAACCACACTAGACACTAGTGTTTGGGACACAACCTGCAGCATAAGAAGGTGAGTGCTGCAGGGTAATATAACCTTTATCCCTTTACTTATTCCACCATTCCTTTCCTAAAGTCAGTGTACACATGTAATTAGGTTAGACTTGACCATGCTGTATGTAGGTTTTCACACAGCAGCACGTCTGCTACTAGATGAGCCAACAAGAGCTCTGCAAACCAGTCATTAACATTCTTGGTTACAAGAAGTTCATACTACTTGTTTTACTGAAGGTTATTTTTCCCCATTATGAATAAATACTGTATAATAAGACTGTTACAATAGAACTGTGAAAATTAAGCTACATATGCTTGTTGGAGATACAGTATTTAAACTGCCTGGTAGACTGGATATTCCCCAGTGGTAGCTGAAGTTCTGTATGCCCACTAGACTTCTTAAAATAGAAACTCTAAGTCCTTCAAACTAGTAATGATTTTCAAATGCCCAACAAATTGCTTTTTTGATTAATGACTAATTTAAATACTCAGGGATAAATTTCCCCAAGCACTTTCTATTAAGAAAAACTGGTATTCTCTATGCAGCTTTTCTGTACGACAGTTTGAAAATTTACCCCCTCGTGTTCAGGGACATTCAGAACTGGGCTCAAAGGTAATGATGCAGCCCTAATCACTTTGTCTTCAATAACATTTTCTAGAAAGAGTGCGATGTGTTTTTCTACAGTCAATTGTTGAACTACCCAGGTTTATTTTAGCTATCAGTGACTTGCAGATATGTACATACTGAGGTCACAAGCAAGGAGTTTTATTGATTCTCAGGACATTTATCTATCAATTTGCTTTTTAGCAGAAAAAAAAGTTGCAAGTGTTACTACTTGATACATTACTAGTTATGCTCAACTTTAGCACTGCTATACTAAATATAGAAGCTGGTTTGGGGAATTTCTATCCATTTTCAATACATGGATTAAAATTTTCCTAGATTATAGTCATGGACTGTAATGGCCAAGCAAAACCTCAAATGTCAATCCTGTTTATCTTGAATGTTCCAAATTGCACTGTGCTGAAAAACAGAGGAAATCTAATGTCCATGTCCCAAACCCCTTCATAAACAAAACTATGCAAAGTTTACCCAGCCTTAGTTTTAACATGTTTAACTTTCTCAGATATCAGCTATTAAGCAAAATATGTGTGTTCACTTTATGTACTGAACACTAAGTCACCCTTCTTTGCAACAGAACCAAAATCTTCAAAAGTGCATGTTAAACTACCTCTCCATCTCCAGCTTGCACCACACAAACTCCAGTGCATTTATGCCTACTGTCATGGGGTATGTAGCTCACTGTCAGACTGGCGCCTACTGCTGGTCATCTTGGGGAGTAGCTGGAGGCTGGTGCCCACTGTTAGTGGCTTGCACATCATCACTGCTTCTCTGCTGGCTGCCTGCATCCTCTCTCACAGCCTCAGGAACTGCAGCATCCTCTTCATGGCCCAGCCCTCTGGCTGCGACACTTTCCGTGTTCCCCACTTCCCGGGAAAGTTTAGCCCCTCAGTAGTCCAACCACTTCCCCAGTGGTGACTGCATAAATTGTTCTGCCACTTCCCCAGTGGTGAGTGGGGGGGGGGTCCAGGCCTGCCCACTACTTCAGGTCCCAGCCCAGGGACCCTGTGGATTGCAACCTCCTGCTGTGCCCCAAATTCCTTTCCATGCTGCTATGTCTCCTTCAGCCACATCCACCTTCTTTACCCTTTCTCAGGGCCTGCAACTACCCAGTCTCAGCAGCCAGCCAGGAGCTCTTCTTACTCCCCCAGTCCCTGCCAGCAAGAGCTCTTTCCAAGGTGCCAAAGATCTCTCAGCCTGCTAGAGACACAGTCCTCCCTCCTCAAGCTCCAGGCACCTGCTCTGCCCTGAGGCTTCTTTTATATGAACCTGCTGGGCCCTGATGGCCTGCTCCTCACAGTCCCTCTTCTATGGATGCTTTTTATACAGCCTCTTTAACCCCTTACTGGCCAGTGTGGGGCATATGCCCCATTACATCTAGTTACACACATGTGCAAATCCTGATCCGCATGGTATTGGTGCACCTAACCTGGGTGAGCACAAAGTACATATGTATTTTTGTACCAACACTTTTAAAGATTTGGGACACAGAACATTTTTCTTATAGTAATAATTTTATTGTCACCAATATTATGTATAAAATCCTTATAGAAGGCCATTTCTTACTATTTAAAGCAGTTTTTAAGATACACAATACTTATCATATGTACTCATGTAATGGCCAAGATTTTCACCCTGAAGGTGCACCCTCCCAAAAAGAGGATGGAGACTCCTTCTCCAATTTACCCTAACCTATATATGCTACCCAGCTCAGATACACAAGAGTAAAGCAAACTGTCAGTTCACTTATTTTCACTCCAAAATAGCTGGGCAGGAAGTGGTCACAGAGTGATGGAAAATGAGTTTCACTCCTGCATTGTGCTGGCCTGCACCACTGAACCAGCATGTCAGGGGCATCAGCCAGTAGTAAATTACTACCTTTGGAAGCAAGGGGTAATAGGAAGGAAGTTTTGGCTCCCTGAACTGTAACTTGCCCCATCCATGCACTCTCGAGTGGTTCAGCTATGTGTCACCCCTTGATATGGGCTTTGTCCTAGGGACACAACCAACTGTTGCTTAACAATTAGAAAAAGGCTGCCATTGGACTAAGTGACACCATCAATATTGTGACAACTTATGTTGACTGTACACAATTATATTTTAGATAAATTAAAGAAAAGACAAGAATTAAGGCCATTTTAAAATTCCTTTGTGCCAAATTAAAATGTATTGATAAATGACACTTATTTGGGGGAAACTATTCACCAGTAAACAGAAGGAATTTAAGCAATTACTTAGAAGAGAATAAATTTGATTAGCAAGAGAGCAAGTATGAGTAAACTTTTCACAAATGCCTAACTCTCATTTTCAAAAGTGACAAAGGCCTAAGAGCTGCCCAGAGAAGTGTAATTCCCAGTGTGGGTAGACATACGTATGCTAGCTCCTCCCAAGCTAGTGCCTAAAAATAGCATTGTAGCCATCCTGGCACAGGCTGCAGTTTTGGCTGGCTGCCCAAGTACATACCCAGGAGGTCTGGTGGGATTGTACTAAGGTGGCCAGCCCCAGTCACTACCTGTGCTGCTGTGGCCACACTGATATTTTTGGCATTAAGTTAAGCAGAGCTAGTATATGCGCATCTACACATGCAAAGAATTACACCTGCCACCTGCTGTGTAGATACCTTTAATCTTATTGAAAGTCAATGGGCCCTAGGTGTCTAAGTGCTTAAGTCACTTTTGCAAATGTGATCTAGTCTCTTAAGTCACTTAGGCATTTTGAAAATTTTACTTTAAATTGCTATGGAAATACGTTATAGCAATATCTGCCAAAAGGTTATTCAATACCATGGTCAATTGCTATTGTTTCCTGTGGAAGCAGAAGGGGACCCTAGAATCTGAGGCCTGCTATACATTAGACTAATTTCATTTCCTGCCATCATATTCCAAATTGCACAAACTGCTAATCATGCAAACTAGGGCTGTCATGCAATTAAAAAAACACCAATCACACGATTAAAAAAACACCAATCGAAAAATACTATTTCTTTTGTTTGCCATTTTTATAGTGCAAATATTTGTAATAAAAATAATATAAAGTGAGCACTGTCAACTTTGTATACTGTGCTGTAATCGAAATCAATATATTAAAAAATGTAGAAAAACATCCAAAAATATTTAATACATTTCAATTGGTATTCTATTGTTTAACAGTGCGGTTAAAACTGCGATTAATCATGATTAATTTTTTTAATCGCAATTTTTTTTTAGTTAATTGCGTGAGTTAACTGCAATTAATCAACAGCCCTAATGCAAACATGAATTCAGTACAGTTTATTTATGATGCTTGGTTTGATGGTGTTTTTCATTCTGTAGTCACTGACAAACCAGAAACTTTCTTTCTCTATGTGTCTGGATGTAAGGTAGTTTTGAGGGTGGGGATTCATAGACTTAGAGATTTCAAGGACGGAAGGAACCATTGTGATCATCTGGTCTGATTTCCTGTATAAATAACACAATACATAGAACTTCCCCAGAATAGTTCTTTTTGACTTCAGGCATATATTTTAAAGTAAATCCAATCTTGATTTTAAAACTGCCAATAAGGAAGAATCCATCACAACTCTTGGTAAATTGTTCCAATGGTTAATTACCCTCACTGTTAACATTTGTCTAGTTCAACTTTCAGCCAGACCATGTTATACCTTTCTCTGGTAGACAGAGGAGCCCATTATCAAATATTTGTTTCCCATGTAGATTCTGATGAAGTCACCCCTTAACCTTCTCTTTGTGATGCTAAATAGATTGACCTTCTTGAGTCTATCACTATAAGACATATTTCTCAATCCTTTAACCTTTCTCATGGCTCCTCTCTGAACCCTCTCCAATTTTTCAGCATTCTTCTTGACTTGTTGACACCAGAACTAGACAGAGTATTCCAGCAGTGGTCTAACCACTGCCAAGTAAAATAACTTCTCTACTCCTACTTGAGATTCCCCTGTTTATGCTATCAAGGATTATATTAGTCATAGCATCACAGTGGAAATGCATGCTCATCATGACACACCAAATCTTCTTTTAGAGTCACAGCTTCCCAGAATGGTCACCCATATTGTAAGTTTGGCCTATGTTCTGAATTCCTAGGTGCATACATTTACATTTAGCAGTATTAAAATACATACTGTTTGCTTGTGCTCAGTTTACCAAGCAATCCAGGTTGCTCTGTATCAGTGCTCTGTCCACTTTACCACTCACCCAGTCTTTGTATCATATGCAAGTTTTATTAGTGATAATTTTATGCTCTCCCAGGTAATTTTAAAAAGTGCAAAATAGCTGAAAGCCAAGAATTTATTCCTGCAGGACCCCTGTAAACACACCCACTCACTAATTCCCTGTTTAGAACTACATTTAGCCTTTTTATCATTTAGCCAGTTTGTAATTCATTTAATGTGTACCATGATAATTTTTTATGATTCTAGATGTTTTTTGAAATACATATACACAGTAAATCTGTCAGTGTGCAGTAAGTACAACAGACTCCAATGAAATCCCATTTTGCAACACTAATCTATTGGAATTTTACGTTAAGCAAATCAGGGGTATATCGGCCATATATAACGGTCTATGAGGCATGACTAAAGTGCATTAACTATGAAAACATTCAGTGTGTAAGATTTTTAAGATGCCAGATGCTAATCCCTGAGGTCCAAATCACAAGCCCCTTAGTACATTATAGATCAATTTTATGTTCCCAATATTTGTGGATTGGGCCATAAGCTTTTAATTCAATGAACTGAATGTATCATACTTACAGAAATGAATACAATGTACCACTCATAGCATTGCAATTAACTTGCTCAGTTTTTTTCTTATCCCTCAAGATAGAGGGGTGGGAGAATACTAGAAACAATGTTTCATTTAAAGAGTAATACCACATAAAAATCAAAGGAAGTTTAAGAAGAATAAATAAGTTAGGAATCCAATAACTATATAACCTCTTATCTATCTTTCATAGTCTCTTGGAAATTCTTCAGACACTTCCAGTTGCTTTCCACCTCAGTCAACACATGATAATTTGGACGTATTTCCATTTTTCTTTGTTTTCTTAGTTTACTTGACCCATGTAGTCATATCATGGAACCACTATGTTATCACTTATAGCAGAATTATCATAAGTTTTATGATTCTGAATGATTCTTTATGGCTCTTGGAAAAACCCAGCTCTGTGCTGGCACACACACACAGTTCAATCCTTATGAACCAAAAATTCCAATTGATTCCAATAGATTGTGTGTATCTGCACATGCAAGAAGTGCAGAATTTGGCCTTTAGTTGATGTTTCTTTTAAGAGACCAAAAATTAAATCATAAGTGACCTGTTAATTAACGTTTAGATAAATCAAAACCATTCCTCTATTTCTTCAGTCAAGTAAAGTCATCACACAGGCAGCATTCTAATACTTTTCACTCTCAGGATAGTATCACCCTTACCTTTCCAGAGGAATGCCTGTGGGTCTCAGCTCTCTAATTTAGCATTGTCTGGCTGATACGTCATTCCAGCAGTTACTCATTTCATTCTACTGTTTTCTGCATATTTTGACCACCCTATCTCCCATAAATATGTATAATGTATCCTAGATCCAAGTTCAGTACACCATACCTACCGGTCATTTGGTCTTTTCTACTTCCAGAAACTTATAACATTTTTTTAAATCCCTCTTGTTTCGCAGACAAGGAGAAAAGAGATTTCATTCTTAAAAGTAAAACATAATAAAATCAAGACTTCCAGCCAACTTTAAATAAGGAATAAGCAAAAGTATTTTCTGGTTTAGATGATCAAACAAAAATGTTGAAAATTCACAATATATATATATATATATTGTTAACTTTTAGTCCACACTTTAGAGAGTGGCTTTGGGTATCATCAAAACAGTTACTGCTCATTAAAGCTGGCTAAAACTCAGAATTTCTAGTTCAAAAGGAAATTTCAACATTTTGAGATTTCCCATGAACTGGAGATTCCAAAAAATTTCATTTCAGAAATGCTGAAACAGGATGTTTCCAAAAAATACATATATGCTCCTATTGGGTGGTGGGCCCAGTGCAACTGACAAGATTCATGTCAATTTCATTCAGCAGCTGCTCCTAACCCTAACCCTAACCCTGGAGCCTGTTGCTCTGGGGCAACCCTGCCTTACAGACTCCCCCCAGCTGGGACCCCTGAGCTACCAAACCCCTGGACCAGCTGACTCCTCAAGCTGCCCAACTCCTGCAGCCTGAGGAGCCAATTGCCTCAAGTGTTGGGCAGCCTGCAGAGCCAGCTGGCCAGGAGGCTTCCAGGCTCCTAGCTCTGTGGCAAGAAGCCTGGAAATACTGAGACTGTCCAGGCTTTCCAGGCTCCCAGCTTCATAGCAGAAAACCTGGAAACCCTGGGGTCCCCAGCCTATTGCCAGTCCACATTGCAGGTCTACCCCAGAGTCATGGACCTTGGAAGCCTCAGCATCCCACCACATGAACTGGCAGGGAAACAGGTCCCTAGACATGACTGCTCATGCCCTGGTCATTGCAATGACCAGGGCACGGGCAGTCATGTATAGGGACTGGAGCAGAAGTCAGACCTCGTGGTTGGAGCCAATGACAGTGCCAGGTACCAAGCTGAAGGTCAGAGCTAGAGCCAGGGGTAAGGCATAGAAGCAGCAACATGAAGTAAGGCAGGAAAGCAGGAACTGGGAATAGATGCAAGTCTGGGATAGAAGGATAGGAACCATGAGTCAAGTAAGCAGGAGGGGTCCATAGTAGCAGACAACCAGGGAATCCTCTAGATGCTCAGACAACTTTCTGTGCTACTTGCTGGTTTATATAGAGCATCTCAGCCAATTGAGGTCCTGGATGTTTCCCTGAATCAGGTGCCCTCTGTGAGCTAAGCCTTCATTGGTTCCCTTTGCTGGTTACTCAGGTGAGCTGCTGGGTGGTGGTCCTAGGGCCCTGGGTGCAAGGCCCACCATCCCTCATAGAACCCTGCTTGTTATGCAACAAAAATTAATCAAACTCAAATTGTTTTCTTGAAACATCTCAGGTTTGATGAATCAATGACATTTCTGACCAGGTCTACTGTTAGTACACCTGAAATGTTAGCATGGTCAAAAATGGTTGAAGAACATAACTAGAAATTCACTGATTTGACCTAATATCAAACATCTCTGCTAAGACTGGCTCAGTTATGTACCAAATGTCAAGTATAAGGCCTTTATTCAGCAAGAATGGACTTCAATGGGGTAGGCTTAAAGTTCATAAGGTATAATGCAGATCCAGAGCCTAAATAACTTAAATAGTAAAGGTAAGAGATTATAAGTATGGAGTATTCACCTTGTTCCCGTTTAGCTGAAAGCTTAGGTAATTACTTTATAGTTCTCATTCAAGATAGTTGTTTTGATCCAATTTATTTAAAATTAAGTGTACATATGTATCAAAGTAATAATCTTTGGATAAAGAATGGATATCTGCAGTAATACATAATAAAAATCAAAAGTGGATGATGAAATCCTGGTTCCAATTACCTCAATTGAGCCAGATTTTCACTGGGAGGATATGCAGTAAAGTTGCTTTTCCTCACACTAGCCAAGTTTGGTGTTATTGTGCTGCTTTTTATTTGTTAGGCTTAAATTTAAAGACATTTCCTTTCATGCTCATCAACTTGTAGTATCTCAAAAACGTTGCAAGCTGTAAGTCTGAAACATGATATGTTTATAGACACTTTTCTTCCACATATGCTTCTTGAATTTAGGCTGATTTTTCCCCAATAGTTTTAGTTACTCAGGGTTTAAAATCTCAATAGATACCCGGATGGATATGATGCAGAATGTCAGGAATTCAACCTATCTTTGTTATTTGTATGGCTTCTATCACCGTAGCATTTAGCACCTCACAGTCTTTGTCCTCAGATCACCCATGTAAGGTAGGGAAGAGCTCTTATCACTATTTTACAGATGGGAACTGAGGCAGAGAAAGACTAATTGACATGCCCAAGGTCTCGTACAAGATGTCTGTGGCAGAGCAGGAACTGAATCAATATGTCCCATGGCATAGGCTAGTGACCTAACCATTGGACCACCCTTCCGCTCCCTTTTTTTGTATTGTATGTCATTTTTGTCTACTGTTTGTTATTATTTGGCTTTGACACATTTTTAGGTTTTTTTAGTCATAGGAAGCTGATAAAAAGTGAAAAATCAAAGGGTCAGTGCTAAACCTTCAAGTGATCTCAAAAGAAATGTTTGGTGTACCATGTACAGAGTCTCAATAGTTCATAACAAAATGTTAGGACTTGGAACAGCTTATTCAAACATTCTTCAGACCCATAGCTTCTTCCCTCTCACCATTTTCCCTGCTCTCCCCCACACCTGCATGCTTCCAGCTCTCTCCCTTCATCCTTTAAGATAATGCCACCAACCTTCTTCCCTTCCTGCCAACCTATAGGCCTCATGCTCCCTGAATTCCACAGTTATCCTCCATCACAGACATCTGTCTTTCCCGCCTCAGACACAGATGTTACCCCTACATTTGGGGATCCAAAGATCAGCAGTCCTGCTATTTTTCCACACTTTCTTTTTCAAGGGCTTCAGATCCCAGAGATGCAGTGAGGAGTCTTATGGTATTAAAAGATATCTTTAAAACAGCCATCTACACAGTATTTTATTTCAAAGTGTCTCTGAATGGCAGGAAAAGAAACGCTTCAAGAAGGAAGCAGACTGAAAAATTAGCATATTCCATCTGTTTTAATATGAAAGTTACTTTCAGAATCATTTTCCAAAAAAGGCTTTAAAATATAGCCCTGTCTTAGCTGAGTGAATACTAGTTTAAAAATGGATATAAAGCATCAGCATTTGGAATGAGAAGAAACCAGTAGAGGTTTTGTTGCTAAAAGGTCAACAATGCTTGCAAAGAGATTCAATCTTTAAAGCTCTACAGAATTTCATTAAAAAAAAAACCACCATGAAAAGGAAAAGGCATTGAAAATATGAATCTGCAAGTAGTTTCTCATCATGACCCCAAGTTGGGAATGTTGTTGCATAGCGTATACCCACTGCCACCTACAGACAAAGATTTGTGCACTCACACATCTGCCAGAGTCAGAAGTTTTGACTGAACCCAAGATGTCATAATGTCCAGATATGAGCTGCTCAACAGTCTTGAAATAAACTGCACTAGCTCAGCTGCTGCACTAGAAGGCCGATAAAGCTATTAAAATACAAATAATCAACAGATTGTCTGCTATAAAGGCAGCAAGGATGACAGTGGCATTGTGCTTGATATGTCTATACGGGGGATGAGTAAAAGGGAAGCTGAGCGGAACAGACAAAATTAGATCCCATTAAGACACTTTCTTGATTTGCAAGAACAGTGCTTATATGCACATGTGCCATAATTATGACTGCAATCTCATTGAAAAGTCTTGACTGCATCTAGCTCTTAAAAACATCAGTGCCGGAAATACAGACAAGGATCCAAAATTGAGGGCCCTGAAAAGATAAGGCATTAAGTGCACATTATAAGCTATTGATTTCTTCTCTTCCCCCTCCACACACACACCCACCCCCTGGCATCAACATTTTCTACAACCTCAGCATCATCATTATTCAGCTTGATCTAGTTTACAGGATAAAAAATAAGTATGAAATATCAAATTTGTAATGGATTGCAGTAAATATGGATCTAGAATGAGAAAAGTTGCACTTAATGAAAGAGACACGAGAATTTATAATTCAGCTTCCATAATTTTGCAGACAAAGATATAAGCTTTGAAAAGCAAGTGGGAAGCAGAATTTTGGTTTCATACAAGTTATACTTTTCCATGTTAGACAGAAATGGTAAGATTAAGAGTCATTAATGGGTATAAGTCTTTTTCAACAATTCATTTTAAATGTTGAAAGTGAGCATTTTTAACATATGTTCTATTTTGCCAACTACGTTACTGGATTACTGTTTGCTATTTTTCCTGCAAGGGACAAACATTGCTTTTTGTTTAATTTCGTTAGACTAAATTGTGTCAATCAACCTGAGACTCTGCAAAGAGCAATATAAGCAAACAGCACTGATTCAAAAATATACCTTAGCAGAAAACAATGTTACCTATAAAGAGGTTAAACATCTTCATAAATTAGCTGCAGGTAGTACCAGAATATTATATACAGTGAAGCGCATATAATACAAAATGTATGTAGCTAGTTTTCCTAGATAAATTAATAAAAAAAATTTGGTGAATTATGCTGCATAATCATTATTTTGTAGCTTCACTTCTCACTAAATCTGGGCCTGAAGAGAAGGCAAACTTTTGGCATGGCAAGTAAGTATAAAATGAATGTGCATGATGGACTGGATTATCTGGATCATTTTGGTTATTTTGCACCACTCTGGCAACACAATGAAGATGTAATGCTGTTTTATCTATAGAGAATTCCCCCTGGATGGTGATTCCTACATTACATCCCTATGCCCCTCCCTCCCCTGCATAGACATGTGGCTGAGAAAGAGGACACATAGTAAGGATATCCTATGTCAGCTGATCCCTGGCTGTCATAGTGGCTTCTTGAGAGCATGAGCAGTGAGACATAAATTAGAGGGCCCTGAGACTGCCCTAATGTATGCCCTGGATCAATGATTGAAGCCACATTTGGTTCTCTTGAGTCTTGCACTGAACACAGCTCCACCAGACGAGACAATATGGGCCATAGTTTTTGTCCTTTAAAGTCCTTTTGTTCTTTTTATTCCATACTAGTAATAGAAGTTCTACTGATGAACAGATGAAGTTCATCTTTTTTTTTTGTCTTTTATAAAAGTGGGATGAAGACTAAGTGTTTGCAATAAGCTCATGAACCAGCAAATGTGCTGTTCACTGATATTTGAATTAACAGAGAAACCTTTGGCACATCTCTACTGACTATCCAATGTTTTTGCAGCAGATTACATTCGGAAATACTTCACATTTTATATGAAAGGATGAATCCTGCATCCATGGAAAATTATGCTTTTGTTTTTCTTTGCTGCCTAACCTTTGTGTGTCAAAATTCCCATGACTCTTAGCCTACATTCCTTTCAAACATTTTAATCCATAAGTGATTAAATAGGCAGCGCATCTCCAGCCACCCTTCACTCCAGGGAGTCAGAAATTGGAAGTATTAAGCTTTCTTTCATTAATCCAATTCTCACTGCCCAGCCAGAAATTGAGATTAACAGACACCTACTGCAAAATGACTATCTCTAACCAATCAGTGCAGAATAGTCACTGATATTTGCCATTAAAAAGTAATGGAGAATTTAAATAGCATGTTTGCTTGATATGTTCAGTATCAATAACATTTTTAAAGTAATTGACATGGATTAAAATTAAAGCCAGTTCACAGGTACAAGATTGAAGAAGCATCTTAGTTCACACTAGAGATCAGAGGATCCATTATGAATTAGAAAATTTCAGGCTGTTCTTGTTCCCACTGATGCCGGCAATAAAATTCTCGCTGACTTTAATGGCACTGATGGCCTGATCCCAAGAGGCATTGGGCCCCTGAAATTTCTAACAACTTTGAAGGGAGCTGCAGGTGCTTGGCACTGCAAAGTAGTAGGTTTGAACTAGCAGAGTGGCTACACATTGCAAACCATACTTTGTTCCCTATGCCATTCATTATGATAAATGCAGCTTAATTTTAATTACTGATATAACATTTTATGGAATGGTGGTGCAAGTATTGTCATATACGTCAAAAATAAAGTTTTACTCAAGAAAGACCTTATTGCAGAGTACTTTTGAGCAAATATTTGTGAGCCCTAGGGTTAGTTCCCTGAGGTTTTTGTAAAAAAATCAAGAATTGTGGAAGAACAATGTGAAAGAGCCTGTTTCCAGGGCCGCCTGGGGGGAGCGGGGCAATTTGCCCCAGGCCCCCACAACAATATAGTATTCTATAGTATTGCAACTTTTTTTTATGCAAGGGCCCCCTGAAATTGCTTTGCCCCAGGCCCCCTGAATCATCTGGGAGGCCCTGCCTGTTTCTAGGTTTAAAATAGCAGATGACCAGAGTTGATATGTATTTTGTTGTGTTCCCTACTTCTGAGGTCTGCACTGTAAGTTCAGGGCTTCATGAAGAAAGGTCCACTACCTCAATGGAACAAAGCTTTATACTACTTGTCATTTTCTGCTGATGCAGAAAGAAGAAAGGATTCTTGGAAATGTAACCTTGCTCCAGACAGGATTTGCCCAAAAGTATTGCTTCAATCCCAGGTAACCAGCTTGTGCAGTGAGTTCTACTGGGGCACAGAAGGGGAGAAGGATTCCTTTACTCCTCAATCCCCAAACTGGCTGCAGAGCTACACCATGACTGGTACTGTAGCCTCAGAGCTGCAGCAGCCCTCATAGATGTTATGCCCCACCTCCAGTGGAGGGGAGTAGTCACAACTAATCTGACCTACTCAATGCCTCTTCCCTGGTCTGCCCCAAACCCCTCCTTTGCATTGGGGAACAAGAAAGCTCCAATGAGCACTGCTCTATGAGGTGCAGGAGTTGTGGATCTCCCGCAAATCCTGCCTTCCTTCCATGCAGGGCCGGCTCCAGAATTTCTGCTGCCCCAAGCAAAAAAAAAAAAAAAAAAGCCGTAATCGGCGGCAGCAGTTCAGCGGCAGGCCCTTTGCTCCTAGAGGGAGTGAGGGACCTGCCGCCCCCGAATTGCCGCAGGTGCAGCCCCTCTCCCTTAGTCGCCCCAAGCACCTGCTTGTTAAGCTGGTGCCGGCCCTGCTTCCGTGCAGGAGAACTGCACTAGTTCCACTGTGTTCAGGGTGCTCTGTGCACTGGGTGAAATGGGTCCAGTATTTTCCTTTTTAGGAGTCATACAGCGTTTCAGCAAAGCATAGAGATATGTATAGATGTGATAGTGAGACTAAATAACCTTTCATTCCATTTACAAAGTGTTTGCATTCAAGAAGTTCTTTTTAGAGGTAAAAGAAACCATAATATTGAAGTAGAATTAATCCATATCCACAGTAGGTTAATGAATAAAAAAGCAGGTGTGCTAACTCTGGTTCTTATTCCATGTTACATTTACATGCTTTGTAACCTTCTGACTACTAAAGATTTATGTCCTTCCTTGACCTTGGTCCTAACATCCAAACCAATGAGCCAACTAGCAGCAGCAAGCACATTATGTTAATGAGCTGACTGCAGCTGCATGGAACTTTCAACACATAAGGCTCAATGCTATCCTTCCTCAGCCTTTTTTTATGCCACTAGTTAATGTGACCAGGGACCAAACAGCCATGTTGTCAAAATGAGGCAAAGCTCACTGTGAAGCCAGCCCAGCCACAACAAGCCTGTGTGAGTGTGCGACACTGACATGAATGCAAACAATTCTGCTCTGGAGAAGTGTCCTTTTGGTATACTGCTTGCTAAAGAAATGAAACATGTTAAAAAATTATGAACCACAGATCATTACAATGTATCTTTTGTTATTTTTACATTATGTGAAAAGCTACATTATGTACATTATGAAAAGCTGTACATTATGGTACAAAGACAGGTTGTACTATATTTGCAGGCTCCCATAGTGCTATTTATTAATATTCAGTGTGGCTCTGTATAGAATTCCCAGAGACTACTTTGTTATCTTTGAGTTAAGGGAGTAGGAATGCATAGCCTACTAACACATATTCCAAAAAAGGAAGGGCTGAAGGAGATATGTAATTCAAGTACATTTCCATTCCCCTTCTAAACCTCTGCCACCTCACTTCCACTGCCTACAACCCACAGGTGAAATCCTGGCTCCACCCAAGTCAAGGCAAAACTCTCATTGACTTGAATGAAGGAAGGGTTTTACCTCACACCTCCATTAAAATCCCTTGCTTCCTGGGGAGTGGGCATCTCTGGGAAACAGCTGCCTGGGGAGATGGGGGCCAGCTCCATGAGCAGCTGCCTCCCCTCACTAAGCAACTTCCCAGGATCTGCTTGTCTGGAAATTGAGGCAATTCCAGGAGGCTGCTGCCTGGGGAGTAGGGCAGCAGGGAAGAAGCTGAAAAATTCCATTTCAGTCCTTCCAAAACTGAGTTTTTTGGAATTTTTCCTCTCGGGAAAAGTGTTGATTTTAAAAAAAAATTCATCCCCATTCAGGAAAAAATTCCAACCCTCCCCCTCCAATTTTTTCCACAGGAGAGAAATTCCATTTTCTGGCTGGCTCTACTCTACACCCTTATCCTAAGTAACCAACAAGCACCCTTTAATTCTTTCCAGATTCACTGGTTACACGTTCAAATGTTTTCACGCATAAGAGAGAGTTGGCTTTCATAAGTTGTAGCTAGTTCTGAAGTTTGTTTGCTTGTGTGTAAGGTACAGGGTCAGATAGTGAATGGCTGCTGTAAAATCTGTTTTTCCATTACCATGTTGGGAAAGTTGTGTGAAAGGGCAATCTGTGTTGTTAGCAATTGTTTTAAAGTATTAATTTTTATTTTGGAGTCACAGCATTGATATACATGGGGGTTGGTTATACATGTAACTGGTATTTAGGCTCTCTGCCAGTGACTCAGAATGAAGGTGGAACTATGTGGGCTTGGAATAGTGGAAGGGAGACAGCCGAGACTGAGAAGGGGAACTGATCAACCCATCTTCACTCCATTCAGGAGTGACTTAACTGCAGAGTCCTTGCTTTTTTATGGTTGGTTTCTAGCAACCTTTACCTCAATTTAAAGGTGTTTTCATGGGGAAAATTTCCCAGATTTTTAAGCTTTGTATTCACATAGATAGTTATGAATGCTGAAATGTAGGCTCTACTGTGTGCCCCTGCAGATCCCCACTGTCTCTCATCTTCTGTCCTAGTTCCAGTTCTGCCCCCTGAAAAGTTTCACTCCATCAGCAGTGCCATTTGGGGGCTCTAGTCATGAACTGTAAAATTTGAAAGCAATGGGCCAACTTCATAGCTCCACCCTACTCCCTACGTACCATTCAGACAGCACAAGGGAGCTGAGTCCACCTGTAACTTACCCATGGGATTGGATCCCTAGCAGGAATCGCCAGCAGACATAGAGCCAGCTCCCGTGCCTCCCTCCCTGCAGGCCCTGGTGCCAGAGACAGGTAGGAGGAATGGTTTGAGTACAGTGCATTCCTGTAATCATAAACTGTTGTACAGCCCCTTGAGGAACAAGGACAGTGATGCAGTTTTGGGCAGACCCAGCCTCCTCTGATTTGTGCCAGAGCTAGGTAAAGAATTTAGCCTAATGTGCTACATAGATTGAAGCAATACATGAATAGTGGGATCTATGATTCTAGCTCCAGGGCTACAATCAAAACTACTGCAGACACCTGGATGGGTAAATGGTGTGTGTGTGGGGGGGGGGCTCTTGAGTTCTCATCAGACCACACTTTGGGTTGCTTCCCTTTCTCTGGCTCTCAGGTCTGGTCTACACTAGCAGGTTATGTTGAATTTAGCAGCGCTAAATCGAATTAACTCTGCACCCGTCCACACAACAAAGCTGTTTAGTTCGACATAGAGGTCTCCTAAATTCAACTTCTGTACTCCTCCCCAATGAGGGGAGTAGCGCTAAATTCGACATGGCCATGTCGAATTAGGGTAGGTGTGGATGGAAATTGACGCTAATAGCTCCGGGAGCTATCCCACAGTGCACCATTCTGTTGACGCTCTGGACAGCAGTCCGAGCTCGGATGCTCTGACCAGCCACACAGGAAAAGCCCCAGGAAAATTTGAATTCCTTTTCCTGTCTGGGCAGTTTGAATCTCATTTCCTGTTTGGACATCGTGGCGAGCTCAGCAGCACTGGCAACGATGCAGAGCTCTCCAGCAGAGATGGCCGTGCAATCTCTGAATAGAAAGAGGGCCCCAGCATGGACTGATCGGGAAGTCTTGGATCTGATCGCTGTGTGGGGCGATGAGTCCGTGCTTTCCGAGCTGCGCTCCAAAAGACGGAATGCAAAGATCTATGAGAAGATCTCTAAAGCCATGGCAGAGAGAGGATACAGCTGGGATGCAACGCAGTGCCGCGTGAAAATCAAGGAGCTGAGACAAGGCTACCAGAAGACCAAAGAGGCAAACGGACGCTCCAGATCCCATCCCCAGACATCCCGTTTCTACAAGGCACTGCATTCCATCCTAGGTGCGGCCGCCACCACTACCCCACCACTGACCGTGGATTCTGAGGACGGGATATTGTCCATGCCCGCTTCCTCTGAGATGGTAGTGGACGGGGAAGAAGAGGAAGGAGATGAGGAGGACGAGGCAGGTGGTCGACAGCGCTTACAACGCTGATTTCCCAGACAGCCAGGATCTCTTCATCACCCTCACAGAGATCCCCTACCAACCGTCCCCAGCCGTTAACCCGGACCCAGAATCAGGGGAAGGATCAGCCAGTAAATGGTTTAAACATGTAAACATTTATTTATAAAAGAATATAAATATTAACTGTGGCTTTTTCATGATTAGACTGTCCTAGGCACTTAAAGTTCTAGTCTTTGGCAGTGCAACTGCTGCAAAAAAATCTAACAATGTCCGGTAAATCTTGATTGGTTTGCCCTAGGCGCTGTACTGTTTAGCCCTTGCCAGTGCAGCTACAGGAAAATACGGTCAATATATCCGGGGATAGAGCAGAAATCCTCATGGGACATCTCCATGAAGCTCTCCTGGAGGTAATTGGAAAGCCTTTGCATGAGGTTCCTTGGGAGAGCGGCCTTGTTGTGTCCTCCGTAGTAGGAAACGTTTCCGCGCCAGGCTACCATCAAGTACTCCGGGATCATTGCCTTGCACAGCATGGCGGCATACGGCCCTGGTCTTTGGAGGCTTTCCCGAAGCATGCGTTCTTTCTCGCTGTCAGAAATACGCATCAGAGTGATGTCGGTCATGGTCACCTGCTTTGAATTAGGGCAATGTTAGTATTGGGACTGCTTACCTGTTCCTTTACAGAACTGTAACCGCCGGTTTACAGCCATGCGGTGGAGGCGGGAGAGGGGCAGCATAGAGGGATCTTTCCCGGTGACAGCCGCGAGGGGGTGGGGCAGGGGCAGAGTTCATGCTTGCCGGATTGCTGGCAGCAGGAACTGGCCAACGCTAGGAGCATTGCTTTGAACGTGAAAGTAGGGCAGTGCTATTATTAAAGTTTTAAGCTGCCACAAGTCTACAGCTTACCATGTCAGCCCGATACCCAAATTCTGCTGTGCTGTTCCGAGGGGAAAAGTGATCAGGAACAGTCAGCATGGATTCACGAAGGGGAAGTCGTGCCTGACTAACCTAATTGCCTTCTATGATGAGATAACTGGCTCTGTGGATGAGGGGAAAGCAGTGGATGTGTTATTTCTTGACTTTAGCAAAGCTTTTGATACGGTCTCCCACAGTATTCTTGCCACCAAGTTAAAGAAGTATGGGCTGGATGAATGGACTGTAAGGTGGATAGAAAGCTGGCTAGATCGTCGGGCTCAACGGGTAGTGATCAATGGCTCCATGTCTAGTTGGCAGCCGGTTTCAAGTGGAGTGCCCCAAGGGTCGGTCCTGGGGCCGGTTTTGTTTAATATCTTTATTAATGATCTGGAGGATGGTGTGGACTGCACTCTCAGCAAGTTTGCAGATGACACTAAACTAGGAGGCGTGGTAGATACACTAGAGGGTAGGGATCGGATACAGAGGGACCTAGACAAATTAGAGGATTGGGCAGAAAAAAACCTGATGAGGTTCAACAAGGACAAGTGCAGAGTCCTGCACTTAGGACGGAAGAATCCCATGCACTGCTACAGACTAGGGACCGAATGGCTAGGTAGCAGTTCTGCTGAAAAGGACCTAGGGGTCACAGTGGACGAGAAGCTGGATATGAGTCAACAGTGTGCTCTTGTTGCCAAGAAGGCTAATGGCATTTTGGGCTGTATAAGTAGGGGCATTGCCAGCAGATCGAGGAACGTGATCGTTCCCCTTTATTCGACATTGGTGAGGCCTCATCTGGAATACTGTGTCCAGTTTTGGGCCCCACACTACAAGAAGGATGTGGAAAAATTGGAAAGAGTCCAGCGGAGGGCAACAAAAATGATTAGGGGTCTGGAGCACATGACTTATGAGGAGAGGCTGAGAGAACTGGGATTGTTTAGTCTCCAGAAGAGAAGAATGAGGGGGGATTTGATAGCAGCCTTCAACTACCTGAAGGGGGGTTCCAAAGAGGATGGAGCTCGGCTGTTCTCAGTGGTGGCAGATGACAGAACAAGGAGCAATGGTCTCAAGTTGCAGTGGGGGAGGTCCAGGTTGGATATCAGGAAAAACTATTTCACTAGGAGGGTGGTGAAACACTGGAATGCGTTACCTAGGGAGGTGGTGGAGTCTCCTTCCTTGGAGGTTTTTAAGGCCCGGCTTGACAAAGCCCTGGCTGGGATGATTTAGCTGGGAATTGGTCCTGCTTTGAGCAGGGGGTTGGACTAGATGACCTCTTGAGGTCCCTTCCAACTCTGATATTCTATGATTCTATGATTCTGTGATCTGCACTGCAGGACCCCAGGGACTGAATGCGAAGGCCGGAAATTCGACCTTGTCCTGAGTGCGCATGTGATAGGTGCTGTGAATGGTCCTTTTTAACAGAGAAAGACTATTTTCATTGTTCACTCAAAAATGTATCTTTCTGAGGAATTCACTCCCTTTTTCCAATCCCACAGCTGTGGCTGTCTCCCGACCTACCCTGTCATCAGACTCCCAGAGGCTGTCGCAGATTAGGCGTAGACGGAAAAGGACACGGGACGACATGTTCTCTGAACTTATGGGCTGCTCCCGTGCCGAGTCAACACTGCAGAGTCAGTGGAGGGAGAACTTATCCCAAATGCACCGATCACACATGGAACGGGAGGAGAGGTGGCGGCAGGAAGACCAGCAGGCGACTCAAACACTGCTTGGACTAATGAGGGAGCAAACGGACACGCTCCGGCGCCTTGTGGATGTTCTGCAGGACCGGAGGCAGGAGGACAGAGCCCCGCTGCAGTCTCTCTGTAACCACCGTCCCCCGCCACAAAGTCCCATACCCCCCTCACAGAAAGTACCAAGAAGGAGGGGCTGCAGAGCCTGTGAAAACTGTCACTCTACCCCTGCAGACTGCTCAAGTGGCAGAAGGCTGTCATTCCCAAAAATTTGATAAGTCCTTTCCTTCCCGCATCACCCAAGCCCCCATCCCAGTTTCATTGTTCATTTGCTAATAAAAAATACGTTTCTGTTAATTGCTGTTTCCATCATGTTTTTTTTAGAGGACAGTCTGTTTTAAGCGGGGGAAAGGTGGTTGGTACAGACACGGGGGCAGGTTCAGCAGCAGGTCCCACACACAGTGCAGTCACTAGGCACCCTGGTCAGTCTGGGAGGTGGTTTTCATTGTCTGTGGGGGGGGGCGCTATGAGACTTTGTGGCGGGGGAGGGCGGTTACAGATCTTCTGCAGCGGTCCTTATTCTGGATCACAGAGTCACACAGCAGGGAATCTGTAACTGTCCTCCCCCTGCCACAAAGTCACATAGCCCCCACACACAGAGTCCCGAACAGGAGGGGTGGCAGGCTCCGTTCAAACAATCAGTCCGCCAGTGCGGGCCACTGTAGAAGAAGGAGCCTGGCATTCCTCCAGTTTAGAAGTGTCCTTTGCATGAGTATTGTACACCCGCTCCCCACCACAGTCTGCGTCCCAGTTTCAACACTTTACCGCGAAAACAGTAATAAATAAAACGTTGTTCATTAACAAATTTTCAGTGATTTTATTTTTAAACGTGTGTTGGAAGGGGGTGAAGGGGGTGAACGGGGATGAAACTGGAGAGGATTGCGAACAGTCACTGGGTAAAGAAATGGGGGCAGGTTCAGCTTCTCTGTAAACCAACAAAATTGTCACAGGTTACCCTGCTCACTCAGGAACCTAGCTTTCAAAGCCTCCCAGATGCACAGCGCATCCCGCTGGGCTCTTCTAATCGCACGGCTGTCTGGCTGGGCGTAATCAGCAGCCAGGCAATTTGCCTCAACCTCCTACCCCGCCATAAAGGTCTCCCCCTTGCTCTCACAGAGATTGTGGAGCACACAGCAAGCTGCAATAACAATGGCGATATTGGTTTCGCTGAGATCGGAGCGAGTCAATAAGCTTCTCCATCTCCCCTTGAGACGTCCAAAAGCACACTCCACCACCATTTTGCACTTGCTCAGACGGTAGTTGAAGAGTTCCTTTTCACTGTCCAGGGTGCCTCTATAGGGCTTCATGAGCCATGGCATTAGCGGGTAGGCTGGGTCCCCGAGGATCACTATAGGCATCTCCGCATCCCCAACAGTTATTTTGTGGTCCGGGAAGTAAGTACCTTCCTGCAGCCATCTAAACAGACCAGAGTTCCTGAAAACATGAGCGTCATGAATCTTGCCCGGCCATCTGACGTAGATGTTGGTAAAACGTCCCCTGTGGTCCACCAGTGCTTGCAGCACCATGGAAAAGTAGCCCTTTCGATTAATGTACTGGCTGGCCTGGTGGTCCGGTCCCAAGATAGGAATGTGAGTTCCATCTATGGCCCCACTGCAGTTTGGGAATCCCATCGCTGCGAAGCCATCTATGATCGCCTCCACGTTTCCCAGGGTCACTACCTTTGACAGCAGTACATCAACGATTGCCTTGGCTACTTGCATCACAACAACCCCCACGGTAGATTTGCCCACGCCAAAGTGGTTCACGACTGACCAGTAGCTGTCTGGCGTGGCAAGTTTCCAGAGGGCTATGGCCACTCGCTTCTGGACAGTCAGGGCTGCTCACATCCGGGTGTCCTTGCGCTTCAGGGCAGGGGACAGCAACTCACAAAGTTCAAGGAAAGTTCCCTTCCGCATGCGAAAGTTTCTCAGCCACTGGGATTCATCCCAGACCTGCAGCACTATGCGGTCCCACCAGTCAGTGCTTGTTTCATGTGCCCAGAATCGCCGTTCCACGGCATCAACATGACCCATTACCACCATGATGTCCACGGCGCAGGGTCCCGTGCTTTGTGACAGGTCTGTGCTACTCTCAGACTTCATGTCCTCATTGAGCTGCCGTAGCCTCCTCGCCCGATTTCTCACCATCTGCCTCTGGAATAGGTGGCTGATAAGGTGCGAGGTGTTGACAACGGCCACAACTGCAGCGATGGTCGCAGCGGGTTCCATGCTCATAGTGCTGTGGCGCCCGCGCTGTCACTCAGTAGAAAAGTGCACGAACTGATTGCCCGCTGGCTCTTTCAGGGAGGGAGGGCGGGAGTGACGGTTGGATGACGACAGTTACCCAAAACCCCTCGACACATTTTTTCCCCCAGCAGGCATTAGGGGCTCGACCCAGAATTCCAATGGGCAGCGGGGACTGCGGGAACTGTGGGATAGCTGCCCACAGTGCACCGCTTCCAATGTTGATGCTTGCCCCGTTAGTGTGGACTCACAAAGTCGAATTACTGTCCTTAGTGTGGAAACACACGTTCGACTTTGTAATATCGATGCCACATATTCGATTTAAGTGACATCGAAGTACTCTCGTAGTGTAGACATACCCTCAGAGTCCTTCCTCTGCTCAGGGTATATAAGAATCTCTCCAAACAAAAATAGGTTCTTTTTCCCCCTACTCCCCAAGGACAGGAAGGATCAATGTAAAGAATGGACAAAAACAGTGTTCAGTCTTTTGGGCAGTCTCTTAGTCACTCTTTGGGCCCAACTTGTCTGCAGGATTTTTAATGCCCTGATCAAGTCCATCCTTAGACCCCTCCACACCTTTTTTTTGGGGGGTGGGGAGTAACATCTCCTCTATACCTGTTCCGGGCAGTCTCTAGGGCAGGAGGGTCCACAACTGTTTACCTCTTCACTGATCTAACCTTATAGCCAGCTGTCTTTGAAGCATGGCAACGCTTCCCTAGAAACCACCCTATCCCGTGGCAGTCCTTCCCTTTTTAAGCTTCCTCCCCCCAGGAAGAGCAAGCCTTCCAGCTGTATCTGGTTAGTGCTGACTGACCCCAGAAGACCTTGTTAGCTGCCTCCTTAATAGGATGTGGGTGTACCCCCTCAGAGATGGAAAGAGAAAGGAATGAACGATCTTAATGGTACATTCAACTATTATTATTTGCTCATCACAGACACTGTTCAAAATATAGATATAAAGGCAGTCCAAAGAACTTACATTCTAAAAGACAGACACAGACAATACAAGACATGTATGAGGAGCTACAGAGGAATTTAATGGATTTTTCCTTCTTATCTTTCTTTTCTCCATTAAGTACCCTCATCTCTAATCAACTTGTAATAAAAGAGTCTTAAAATCTGCATTTGAAATGGTTGGAGTCCATTTTAGAAACAGAAAAAATAAATTTTCACTAATTTAGAGTCATTTTGGGTAGCGAGACTAGATAGTTCTTCAAGGCAGCTAAAAGAATCACAGCACTTTTCACAATTTTTGCAAAACTCCTGAATGTTCTTTGTGAATCTACTTAGAGATTTCAAAAGTAGACATCTCTATCTCTCACATGCGCACACAAAAATAGATTTACTTCAGGATTTTCTATTAAATAAGAAGTTACGGCAAATAGAAACAGCCCATAAAAAAGGAACCATCAGGACTTTGGCTGCATTCACATCAGACCAAGGTTCACAATACAACTGAAACAGTACAAACACAAGAAGGATTACATTTTATAGGGCTACTGCCCTTGGAATTAAACTCACAGAGCATACCAAATGCGGACAATGTTGACAATAGCTGAGTGAATAACTGAAAAAAAAAATTGTCAGCAAATATTGATTCAAATTAAAAAGTGAAGCTTGAGCCAGCCATATTCACAACCCTGTCATGTCTGCCTTTTTATGAATGCTTGAGCGCTCAATCTTTACTAGCATGAATTCTCGAGTAAAATGGGGTTTTAAGATGAAGTGTTTGAATTTTTGCCAAAAGTGAATTGCAAAGTATGTATTCAGGTCTAAAACTGGCAATCTGTGCATTGTTGTTTATAAGCGCAAGTCATCAAATCAAAGAACAAGAGATATTACATAACTTACACAACTAGAAGTGTTAATTATCTGGAAAAAAAATATTTGTCCTGAATCTTCTGATCATTTACTTTTAATAAAGAAATTCGTGATTAATTCTGAATAATGAAGACATTCAAAAATGTCACAATTTGGCTTAGATTAATTTGCAAACAGAAAGATAAAATTCAAATAAATTATTCATCATGAATCATTCCCCAACTCTACTGAAGAAGAAAGCGGGCATTTGTTCAAAGAAATCTCACTCTCTCTGTTTATGAATGATCAAAATAGGATCATTTTAAAGAAGGAAATAAACAACATCAGGTTGGGGTACTCCTGTTTGGTTTTCAGGAAGTCTTTAGCAAAGTCACCACAGCAGCAATGGGAAGCCTCCTTAAATGAAAAATTAAAAACAAAAAAAAGAAGAAGAGTGGTAAATGTTACGTTCATCCACAGGCACACAAGAATATTGTGTCCAGTTCTGGCACCCACAATTTAAGAAGGATATTGATAAATTGGAGAGGGTTCAAAGCAGAGCCACAAGAATGATTAAAGAATTATAAAATGCTTACAGTGATAAACTAAATAGAACAGGGGTCGGCAAAGTTCGGCACGTGGCTCACCAGGGTAAGCACCCTGGTGGGCCAGGCCAGTTTATTTATCTGCTGACGCAGCAGGTTCAGCCAATTGCGGCCCCCACTTGCCGTGGTTCGCCGTCCCGGGCCAATGGGGGTGGCGGGAAGCCGCGGCCAGCACATCCCTTGGCCTGCGCCGCTTCCCGCCGCCCCCATTGGGCTGGGACGGCGAACCGCGGCAAGTGGGGGCCGCGATCGGCCGAACCTGCCGCGTCAGCAGGTAAATAAACTGGCCCGGCCCACTAGGGTGCTTACCCTGGTGAGTCGCGTGCCGAAGGTTGCCGACCCCTGAGTTAGCCTAAGTGTAAANAAATAAACTGGCCCGGCCCGCCAGGGTGCTTACCCTGGTGAGCCGCGTGCCGAACGTTGCCGACCCCTGAAATAGACTCAAGTTGCTCAAATTAACAAAGAGAAAGTTAAGGGGTGACTTGATTACAGTCTGCAGGTATCTACGTGGGGAACAAATGTTTAATAATGGGCTCTTCAATCTGGAAGAGAAATGTATAACAATCTCAATGGCTGGAAGTTGTAGCTAGATAAATTCAGACTAGAAATAAGGCCTACATTTTGAACAGTGAGAGCAATTAATCACTGGAACAATGTACAAGGATTGTGGTAAAAATTGTCAGTGATGGAGAATCTAAGTCAAGAGTGGATGTTTTTTGAAAAGATAAACTCTAGGAATTATTTTGGGGAAGTTCTATAGCCTGTGATATTCAGAAGGGAATCCCTTCTGGACTTGGAATACATGAATTTATAAGGTTTATACATACACATGTGTGACCCTTCATTGCTGATCATCGTTAAGTGGAAGAGGGTACACAATGTGAATCTGCAAGATCACCACCACAAATTGAGCAAGCCAACAAGTGACAGCCAACCTTTGAAGGCAACAGCTGAGGCTTTTAGAGGAGTGGAATGTGATGGCATAACAGGTGAACAAGGGGGCTCCCGGAACACAACAGTACCTCATTCAATTTAGAAGGAATGCCTCAGCTTGGATATCATCTTGGTCATGTGAACAGACATGGAAAATCCAAAGCATGTAATGCCTGGCACCATCCTGTTGTGTCTGCTCCCCTGTTAGCCTTGGGGAGGACTTGGGAAGATGCTCACAAGGAAATTATTAGACCAATGCCAGCCTTCTGGATGAGGCATGTTCTCATATATTCATAACAATCATTTAATATGGGACAAAGGAGAATCAGAGCAGTCAGGGTCCTGCCTGAATTTGTAGAGCAATAGATATTCTGGTGAAGTATTGGCGTGAGGGGTTGCTGGTGGATTGTGGGTAATGGAAGGCATGAGCAATTAACACTGGGGAGTGAAACACCACACAGGAGATTGCCTGAGCTCTGGAGCTGACGCCACACACATGGTTTGCCTAGTCACATGCCAGGTGCCATAGATCAGCTGGAAAGTGAGCCATAGTATTGTGAGGAGATGTACTAAAAACAGGAGATGTGGTAGGGGTTGGTGAACATGGCAAAGGTATGGTGGAAGTTCAACCAACTATCTATCCAAGACCTTTCATCTACCAGTCCAAAGAAACTGTTAATTACCATCACTGTGTGGCTTTTGTGCTAAATCTGGGATCTTGGGACAATGAGCACTCAATAGCTGGCTCTGTCTGATTAAGTGCAGTGCCAGTATCAAACAAACAATTTTAGGCAAAATGTTTGGGTGGTGAATAATCTCTTGCTGTATGGAAAAGCCCTCTTCTTTCCCATTACTTGAATCCTACGTCTTGCTGCATGCAGCCCCGCACCGAAGACGACATGAGGCTCTGAGGGTAAGATTCACTAGAAGAAATATTTACATTGTAAAAATAAGCTACCATAATGTAACAGCCAGTCCTTAAAATAGTTACGGTAAATTGGCTGCATTCACACTCAGGAAACACTCGAGCAGCAGAATGTATGGAAAAAAAAATACTAATGAGCCATGGTCTAGCTAGACATCTGTCTTTTCCCTCTGTTTGGATTTCCCTGTTGTCAGATTGATTAATGTGCTATCTTTTTGTTTATCTGCTTTTGGATATCTTAAGTTTCAACAAGTCCATTTCTTCTTTTTGCCACCAACATTTCCAGTAGATTTCTTCCAGCATGTCAGATTGACAGATACATTCCTGCCACTAACCTTGTAGGGAGCTCATTATTGTTTCAAACTTGTGCACTCAACCTGGAGGTCTTCTATTCAAAGGCCTCTGGAGATGTAGGTCATTTCAAAAACCTGTGTTGGGTAAAGGTGTCATTTCTCTGCTAGCAAAAGCTTAGGAGCAGAGGTCAAGGCCATGTACTGAATTATATATCACTAGCCCACATGGATAGGTAGTAAAAGCAGAAATAACAGCAATAAACAACACTAAGTAACTCTGCACAATATTTATTCTGAAGTCTATTTTATTTATATGGTCATCTGCTGTATGCTGAAGAATCATAAAATTATTTATAAGATTGTTTGTATCTTTAAATATTGCAGGTCCTTGCTGGCAGCACACTGTGATATTATTGCTGTAAATTTCTGCATTTTAATTATACTTGTAAAATGTTGCTGGGTCGATATATACTTTTGATGTTTAATGGGCATTTTGCATGAGGTTTGAAAAGAATTAGTTTCCATATAAATTTGAGTCTACTTCCAACTAAATGCCATATATCTATTGTGGACTCTTATCTGTAACACTGAACCCAACTGCCCATAAACATAACTGAAATCAGCACAAATATTTTTAAATGAATGAATGAGGGAAGTTGTAACATATGGATCAGACATGATGGAAGGGTCATATTCTCCTTCCGCCCAACACTGTTCTTATTGTACTGTTTCCTTTTTCATGCCTCTAAAGAACCAGATTGCCCATGTTTTCTATTGAGTAAGGTGGCAATAATAGCAAGGCAACCATTATTTAACATCATTGGAATCCAACAGTGCAGGGTCTTAAATCCAGCCCTCTCCTGTACCATTGTGACTGGACTGTGGCATTAAGCACAACTCAGAATTGAGTGAAAAGGGGGAGCTCTGAGATGCATTATCTGTGGCAGCCAGAATGGCTCATGGAGCCCTGGGGAGTGCAGGGAGAGCACAACTGCTGTGCTGGTATTGGAGGAGAAGGGCATGTGTCTAATGGAGTATTGTTAACACCAAACATTCAAAAATAAGTCAGGTTCCAAAATATCATGAGATTAGCTAAAAAAACATAATGCAATTTTTAAAAGGTTCTTTTTAAAACTCAAAAACCCAGAAGACAAATAATGTGAACATTTTCCAGCTCTCTGCTACCATGAGGGTTAAAGCCTTATTTCAATATGAAAACTGCGATTCTCACATTATATGGTTCCAAGAGCACAAACTTTTAGAAAAAAAATACACCATGGAATGTCACAAAACCCGTGATACCAATCACACAAGAGGGCAACAACAATGGCAGGTGCAGAGCCATAGCTACAGCCACACTGCCACTTCCAACTCTCGGCTCCCTTTCCAGTGGCTAACACTACCGCTACCTCCATGGAGTCCTTGTATGTCCTGAGTACAAAGATCCTGTTGTGCCCATAATTTGTGTAGGAGATGCAAGGGGAGACAAGAAACTTTATGCCCTCTCCCTGCCTTGTTTACCTGTGCACAGTCTGGCCTTTTACTTCCGTACTATATGTAAGAAGTAAAGAAATAGGTTGCCTAACTTTTATTGACTGTCTCCTGAACATAAATAGTGTTTCCTTTAATTCCTTTTGACATTCAAAATAACTCAGGGGGAAAAATACAACAGATACAAGCAGTCATTAGAGTTGGAAAGGAACTCTCAGATGGCTAGATATGTTAGAGAGAGTTATTCAAATAAAGTGGCAATGTCTTTGTTTTAATGGGCTTCTACATATATATTGAAGAGTTGCAGGAAACTTGTCACTCAGGATTCTCTCTGCAAATCCATCCTGTGACACACTGTTTTTCTGTACAGCTGAAAGAACAGCAAATACTACGCTTCATTATTGATGCCATTTCCCATTATAGCATCACATTAAGATCTTAACCTGCTCCTAAGATAAGTATACAAAGACATTTTTCTTATTGAAATAGACAATCCAATGAAATAATAATGCAGGACAACTAACAAGAACAGAGGGTTAAAATATTTATTTTTGTTTGATGGAACAAAGCTTGCTTACCTTTTGGGAAAAGGGGTCACTTATACAATGCTTACCAAATGTTAATATATAATAAAAATACCAAAGAGCAGAACTATTCAGTTAAAGAAAACACCTAAGGAGTTTGATGTTTGTTTGGGTTTAGTTTCTTATAAATCTTAATTTCTCAGTGATTGGCATCTTTCTTCTGAGTCTGTAACGTGGCAAACAATGCTGTGAGACAGACTATAAAGATGAAAATAGACTGTTCTGTGTAGGTAAGTTTTATGCACAGCTGGTTGGTGTGATGCTGACACACTGGAGTCTCTGGCACAGTGATTGGGCTGTACAACTTCATGAGTAGGTTTTCAGCCCCTTGGTTGTTGCCAATGCTGAGGCAAGTAGGATGGAATAGTTTGCAGAAGGTCACCTTCTTTTACGTGGCTAAGAGGCCAATGTAGCGATAGTGCACGGGAAAGCTCTAGTGAAGTTGATACCTGCCTGCCAGGTTATTAAGAGAATAGCAGTGCCACCAAGGGCAGGGCAGGCATGGTAAGCAGACATGGTCAGCTTCCTCCTAAAATTTGCAACTGAATTAGGTTCTGCTATATTTTATATTAAATATATAAATCTTTGATAGTATAGTTTTTCTATTAAGGGTACATTTTGAGGGCCTAATGCAGGGCTGAATCTTTACTTTTTGCAGATTCGGGAATACCTTTTGAAATTTGTGACTTAAATTATTGTTTCTAAAGTTCTACATACTGATGCATTACCAAAGTTTCTTATCAATGGACTGTACTTAAAGTCACTTCTCCACAAGTGCTCCCAGAGCTCCCGCCCGAGCACAAAAGTCTAGACAGCAATTAATCAGTCCCTTAGCCCAAGTCAGCTGACAGGGGCTAGCCATGAGTGTTTAATTGTAGTGTAGGCATATCCTTAGTGAAGAGTTTTCTGTGAACTGGATTAATAAAGTCGTATGTGAGGCAGTCTGTGTGGACCTGTGAGTTGACTGTGTCTGTGTCAAAAGCAACAACCCAAAAGGGACCTTGGAGAAACTTTTTGCTACAGGCTACATTCATATAATTTCAGCTTAACTTGGTACTGAAGATAATTGAATTACATTGGAAATGACTTCTGTTGTAAAGTTATACTTGAATTTGTTTTCTAAGGGAAAGAACAAAATGATGGTGACTTCCATATACATTCTCACTACCATTCTGTAGTTTATCAGTGAATTTATATTTCTGTGCTGCCTTTCCTCTTCCTGCCGGAGTAGTGAGCAAACTATGGCTAAAATATTTTATGCACAGGGCCAAACAGGAGGAATTCATCAGAAAGGAGACAACAGTGATGTGCTTTATGAAATTAAACTATAAGTGACTTTCAGCATCAATTGTCAGACCTGCTGCTCTGCTAGGATTATCTGAGGTCTGAGTTGAGTGGTTCTGGGGAAAAGGCAGATGTGTCTAAAACATCAGCTATTCTTCAACTCAGTGTTCCCCATCATCCCAAAGTAGAAGAACCAATATGGTTGCTTCTGAGGTAAAATACGTTTCCCCTTTTTATATTAAATGCTTTTTTCAGGGATAAAAAAATGCAATGCTAAGATGGAAACTAAATTTGATTCAGTTGTGGTTTGGTAGGATCAAAATGTATTCTACAGAGACAGATTCTGATACTGTTACTACACTGGGGGGGTACTTACTCTGTGAGTAGTTCCACTGAAACTGAATAGTAAGATGTTACTCAGCCTGAATAAGAGAATTTACCCTATAATGAGTGAGCGTCAGAAGATGTACAGACTGTGACAGACTAAATGCCTGTGATGACCATTAAAGAAATGAAGATGAAGTTCAAAGCTAGAACAGGATTACCAATCACAGAGAATTTTTCTTTTAAGAGAAAAGTTTAAATGTAGCCAGATAACACTAAGCAAAAAAATATTCAAATTATGGGCAAAATCTGCTTGTTAGATTTTATAACCAATATGGAATTCTACACACACACACAAAATACGTTAAGCATCATTCAGGTTGCAACTCGAGTACTCAAATGTAGGAAATGCCTGAAGTAAGGTTGCCTGTGGGAGAAATTTACCTGCCTCTCAAGGTTTAAATGAGTTTCAAATTTCTAGATATATTTCAGTGATCAGTGCATTCTAGTTTATATCTAAGGTACCTATCACTTGTGGTATGAAAGCATCAGAAGACACTAATATTTCAAAGTCACTCTTAGAATTTACCATACGTACTCTTATTGTTTCATTTAATGTATCAGAAATTTAAGACTGTTTTAACTGGAAAGGGATGTAAAAGGACACACACAGGTTTTCACTAATATACCTATTAAACATGTTCCTGCCATTTGTATAAGGCACTTTAATATATTAATCTTTTTCCTCATCCCTTGTCTCAGAACAGCTTTACCAATCTGCTGTCTTGTTTTGTATACTGAGTTGTCGGCCAGATTATCTGAGTGATAAGGAAATTCTCCCTTCTCTTCCTTTCCAGCCTCTTTTAAAGACCACCTAAAAGCACTTCCAGTTCTGAACATAGTTTGGTATCTCTTCCACTCAAGTGAAAACCAAAAACTTTTGAATTTCATAGGGATTGGATCCAAAGCCTCAGATCTGAAGCTAATTTGGCACCAGGTGAGAGCCAAAATTGGTAGGGGACAATTTCAATTGCTCAGATGTAGCCAAAGTCTTTCGGGGTGATCATGAAAACTTAGGAACAAATCTTACATGATTTTAATTTTCCATTTAAATCTCATGAAAACTGCTTGCAGGATTTCAGCACCATCAGATCTCAGCCCAGAAGGTGACCTTCATTCAGCTTCAAACCCAGAATTAGTTGAAACCAAATTTGGATGTAAATGCTGCCTCCTTAAGTTCATCTCTAACTAAACCGGAAAGTCTACTATCAATGAGTACCCAACATTCCTCAGATCGCATGAGCAGTGTAAGAGAGAAACACTTACGGGTAACTGAGAAAAAACAGTGACGGAGAAGAAAATATTTTATACTGTTGGTTCTGGACAGTGGTGTAAACAAAAAAAGATTTTTCTTTGTTTTCCTGAATTATGGACAGGATGCAGAATGCTGCTAAATGAGAATATTAGTAACATTCTTGCAAATACAGTTCTATCCTATTTGTAAGTATTGGGGATTCTTTTTGTGCAAAACAGAAAAAATGTGTTTCATGAAAGACAGCTTTTTTTTAGAAAACTAAATTTAGATATTTATTAAAGAAGGCAGCTGTTGCTACCGTATATCAGTGTTTTCATGTATGTCAAAATCCTCTGAGTATAGCCTATAGAGGCTGGCAGATTTATTCTATTAATTTAGATGTCTGTGAGCATTTCCCATAGAATGGGTTACTCTGCATAATAAATGATTGTTCACTATCTCTGGCAGCGTCAGTTGAGGAAAGATTGAGGGGTAAACCTAAGGGGCAAGAATTCCTTTGACATTTTTGCCACCATCAGGGTCTGAAGGATACATTTGTAGAGGTTTGGATAAAGTTTGAAAGATAATTAGTCTTGCTTTCTTAGCTATTATCACAACATGGTCCAGACCCACTTTCTGAACAGACACCACTCTGTTGGGATAAGATTCAATCATTGCATCCCATCTGCTGCTAAGCTACCTGGTCTGGGGAATGACACTGTTCCTTGCTCTGGGTCAGGCACACTGTGTAGAACATGTGTCCGACAGCCCTCTTGGCAGTGGGTCCCTGCAGACTGTCCTCCTAGCCCCTGGAACCAATGCCTCAGTCCTCCCAAGTCCCCTAGTTGCTGAGACCCATTACCCTCAGAGACCACCTATGTGAGCTCTGGTTTCAGACATGTTAGTAAGGTAAGGAGAGAGGGGCTTAGCACAGGAATTTCTTGAACACACACTTTACTCTTAAGAAGCACAGAGTTATAGATCTATGGGAAACAAAGTCCAGAAAGTCCTATGTCTGATCATACTCCCTTTTGTGAGTCCCGGGTTTTGTACAAATCCATAAGGGAGGCAAAGTCTCTCTTGATGCCATTCCTTCTGAGCTTCTGGTGATGGAATATCTTTCTGGGGTTAGAAAGCACCACCTTTTAAAAACAGCCTCTGCCACTTCTTGGGGATTCCAGCCCCACCCCTTCAGGTTTATGCTGGCAAAAAACCTCACTGTCTAAATAGGGCAGTGTGGAAAGTGGCTTTAAATGTTGATGGTCCTTGATTGCTCTGGCACAGCTTTCCAGACAATCTCTCCATTATGTGTCCAGATCCTGCTACAAAACAGATTATCTAATCCACAATGGCATTCCTAAAACCAAATAGAATTCATAATTGGCCACATACCTATTCCCCAAAATATCACAAGAGTAACCTCTCCCAATTGGGTGTATTAGAAGTGTCAGTTACAGAAGGCTCCCATTTTAATATCACATGAGAGGGTAGCAAGAAATATCAAAAATAGGGATACTCAACAGGGATATTCAACATCCTGCTTATCTACTGTAATGAGCTCTGATCCTGTACCATAACCATCCAAAACTTCATAGCCCTAATGGCTCTAGATCCTCTCATATTTCAGCACTGAAAGGTTTAACAGAAAGTATTTAAAATCCCTGAGTTCATACAGACACACTGTTTGACCTTGGCAGTGACCACACAAGATCTCTTAGCAGGCACTATCCAGCAGAAAATAGCATGGGATTTTGTGCCACACAAGTGCAGAAGTCAGAGATCCTGGCTTCTTGGCAGGTCAATCTATTCAGAGAGATGATCACACTGTGATGGAAACAGTTTCAAATCACCCTGGTACCACTGGTACAAGTTGCAGAGTGGATCACAGATACAAAGTTCAAAAGATGCAGAGTTCCCACTCCCAGTATGGCTGCCTCTCTCTCAGCCTTACTGCAAACAAAAGCTTTCTATCATCAAAAGGTTATCTATCAAAAAAGGTTCCTCTTTTTTGTGCCCAAGTGGGAAAATATAACAATTTAATTTAAAAACAACATTTTCAGGCTGTCACAAATGCAACATTTGATTTAAGCCAGTTCATTAACTGCTCTCCCTGATTAGGTCTATTTTGAGCCACAGAGATCTAATTATGTCAGCCAAAGTCTCTAAGGTCTCAGGTGAGAGACCATTGGTTCCTATAAGCGTCTTTCTCTAGCTGATCTCAGGAATAGGTATGGCAGTTATGGTTTAGTTCAACATCAGGTTGCGACTCCTTCAGAGTCCTTCTTCCCTATGGGTCCAATGACTATAAGAATAATCTATTTTCATTGATTGACTCCTTGATCACACCACAGAACCATTGGTGGAGGTTTATTGTGACTGGATTGAGCCCTCTGTGAATTAACAGACCAAAGGGAGGTGTTATTAACAGAGGCCTGCTTGAAACTTGGCTGAGGGATATGAAGAAAGGAGAGGGGTTTTGGAACAACTCCTCTATTTCTAAGAGATGGTAAAACGAATGAATGAATCAAACCCATCTTTTATTTCACTAGATCACTTCTAATTAGTTTTATTCATGGGCTGGAAAAGAGTCAGACCTAAAGGCAGCAAATGCCTAAAAAAAAAAATGAAAAAGTAAATGAGAAATATGATCAGAATATATATAGCAGGTAAAAATCAGAGGGAAAGAGAGAGAGTGAGAGAAGCAGTAGTTAAACATTTAGAAAGAAGGTGAACAAAAAGGTTATGTACTCTGCTTACAAATCACCTCATACGAAATAGTTAAGAGTCTTGATGAATTGGATCATCATCTTCTTGTTTGCTTAAAACAAAGATGACAATGGAATTCTGAGGAACTATAAACCTATTAGTTCACTGTCTGCACTCTGTAATCATTCACTAAGGTGCAAAGTAATTGGGTCAATGTGGTACTGGATTTCACTAGCTAGAGAAGAGAAATGCTTCTTTCCATCATTATTTTCTGCAATAAACTACTTGTCTGTAATCAGTGAGCTTTGAAGACAAAACATGATTTTACCACTTTGTATGGCATTCATCAACTACAAAAATGTTTCTCATTCAGTGATGAGAAAGGACTCTGTACTACCTATACAAAGTGAGATATTATAGATAAAGATACCATTCAGCTCTTGAGAATTAAACATGAAAATGAGCACTCTGTTACACAAAAACAAACAAAAAACAAAGCAATGAATTTAGGTGACAGCAGGTATAAAAGGATTCGATGTCGTGTAAAAAGAGTGTATATAAAGTGCTTAAACCTGAAATAAAAACATCCTAAATCACAGATGATATATGGTGCAATGGAGTTAATAGAGAAGCTCCTCCATAAAAGCAAGACTGAAAGTTAACCATAAGCAAACAAATCACATACTCAAACATACAATGGTGAGATCATTAATGAGAGAAATGACTCCACCGGAGAACATTTTTATCTTAAACAACATCTTAGGATAAACTACAGAGGAAAGTAAGGGCTGTAGATGAGTCTAAAGTGCATTTTGAGAAGGAAAACATCCTTAAAACACATGCACTGTGCCACCATGCAATCCCTTCCTCTCCAGGAAACTTGGCCAATCTGTAAAGCAATGACCTACAGTAAGAATCAAAGACATGAGCTATCAAAGAAAATGGAATGTTTTCCTTTATTCCCCTTTTCAGTAAGGACGGTGTGTTGAAACTCTGGCATTTCTTATTAACATAATTTATAATAGGTTATACTGTATATTGTTTTACATCTTCAATGTATCATTTCTTCCAGTTGTTGGTTTTCTAGACAGGCCGCCCAGAGGATTCAGGGGGTCTGGGGCAAAGCGGGGGAGCGGATATAAGAAAAGGTGCCACCCACTGCAGCGCTTGTACTCACCGGGTGGCGTTCTGAGTCTTCGGCAGCGGGTCCTTCACTGGCTCCAGGTCTTCCGTGGCACTGAAGGACCCTCCTCCGTCGAAGTCCTGGAGCGTGGTGAAGGACCCCCGCCGCCAAAGTGCCGCCGAAGACCCAGAGCGCCACCAGGTGAGTAAAAATTAAAAAGGCGCCTCTAGCCAGGAAAGGGATTCTCGGCCAGGGCTCACAAATTGCCCCAGTTGTCCCTCCTCCCCTGGGCGGCCTTGTTTCTACCTATATTGTTGACCCCACATGCAACTGTCATAACTGTATTGTGTCGAGCCTGGCAATTTTTTTGGACAAATAGTTTATTCACCAAAAAGAAATATATCAGTTTCAGCTGACCTGAAACTATTTGTAAATTTGACCCAATTAAGTTTTGGCTGAAAAAATGTTTTTAAAGGCCAGCTTAGAAAAACGTGTGTGTTTCCACCTTTAGCCTAGTAACTGGAACATTTGCCTGGGATGTGGCAGACCTGGGTTTGAATTTGAAGCAGAGACTTGAATAAGGCTCTCCCTCCTTCTAGGTGAGCATCTTAATCACCAGGCTTTTGGCTATTCTGGGGAGGGTTACCTCAGTCTCTCCTTTTGAAGTTGTGCCACTTTTTATAAATACATTAATATTCACTGGACCAAAGTGGAACAGCTTTGACAGGAGAGACTGAAAGCAGAATAGCCTGCTCCAGAATGGGGATTCAAACCTGGGTCTTCCACGTTGCAGGTAAGCGTCCTAACCAGTAGGCTAAAGGTTAGGAAAGGGTAGATGGTTTTCTGCTCACATATTCCAAACATTTTCACAACCAAACCAAAAGTTCTTGATTTGCTGGCTTAACTGAAAAAAAAATAATTTATCTATCATCTCTAGTATTTTAGTTCTCCATAACTTGTGCAAATTAAGAGTCAAGGGAGGATGGGGATGGGAAAGCAGTGACTTAAAAAGTAAAATAGCTTTCAAGGCTTTCTTTTCTTTCTTTCTTTTTTTTTTTTTTTAAAGCACATCATAAAGAAACTAGAACCAAAAAAGGCAAAAAGCCCTTTTTTATCCCATAAGCAGGACATCTTTCAGTGTAGCTAAATGGCACAGAGTTACCTACTGGCTAACAGAGTGACTGGGTATTTCCAAAATACCCAGGTCCCTAACTCTAATTTTTCCATAAATATTTTATTAAAGTTCATGTTTAACATGAAATATACACGAGTTAAAAGGCAAGGTACTGTACATCTGGGGTCAGGCTTGGGTTATGGGGGGTTACAGGTTTCGTTTGCAAGGATGAGAAGATACATACATATCGCATAACCTGCATAGACCCAGATTGGGGTGCAAGAGTTTTTAAAGTGCCAGTGGATAGGTGGGCTCGGGTACTCCACCCATGGAATGAATAAGGAGTCCAAGTCAGTATCGGTGTAGCAGATAAATACATGGGTGGGGTGCGTCCCTTGGTCCATCAGGGAAGGAAGTGGGTTATTTCCCTGTTCGGCAGTCTCGGTTACTCAATGCGGTATTGACGGTGTCCTGTGATGTGTTCCATATAAATGTCTCTGAACCCCCTGATGTTGTCAGACACCATAAGCTGTCTCATGAGCCGGGCGTAGCATCGACCGACTCCGCACGCTCTCAGAACCGGCTCATGGTGGGGGTCCCACGAGCCCAGGGCTCCCACAATCAGGGCGTGTATCTGGATCTCGTAGCCCTGGGCTCTCAAGGTCTCGGCCAGCGAGGTGTACTTCGACGCCTTCCGTGCTCGGGGTCGTGGAGGGCCAGTGAGGACCTTCTTTTCTGCGTCCATCACGACGATATCGGGTCACAGTCTGCTGTCTGTCCCGGGGATGGCAGAGTCAAGGGTGATCTTCCCCAGGGACGGCAGGATGGCTTTCACCAGCCAGTTCTGGATGGCATTGTGGCGGTGCCGCCAGGCTCTGGAGTGCTGTTTGCATCCACACAGGACGTAGGGCAGGGTCTTGTTTGCATAGCCACACTTCCTGCAGTGTTTGTCTCGGTTGCCATGGTGGATGGCCCTGTTGAGGGGAATGCAGTGGAGTCGGGCCCTGTGGACGAACTGCCAGTCGGTGAACCTGGTGAAGCTGCCCCTGGGGAGGAAGTGGTTGCTGGCGTCCCACTTGCTGGACACCTCGAACACCTTGCTCTGGTCCGGCTTCCGCTTGAGGTTCTCGGCATAGAGGCAGCGGATGGTGTCCTTCAGGGTCTTTTCCAGAATAGCTCTGGCGGTCGGGGTGATGATGGTGTGGTCCTGGGTCTTTAAGCATGGTACCAGTATTCCCAGCTCCCGGCGCTCCTCGCACCACTTCCAGCAGCAGCCAATCCTCTTACCCAGGCGTCTCGAGGTGTTGCAGGCACAGGACCAGAGAGAGGATAGGTCTCCCCCCTCTCTTCCAAACTCAGCCTCCAAGGAGACGCTGAGGTAAGTGGCGATTTCCTGCTCGGAGGGGGCCCTGGTGATGCGTTTCCTGACCATGGCCCGTACGGCTTCCTGCGCGATGCTCCTCACTGTCGGATCTGGGCATGTCAGGAGGCGAAAGGCATGGGTCATCACAGCCATGTCACACAGATCACCCAGCTGAGATACGTTGGCGCCACCCTGCCTGTGGAAAATGTAGATGATGTCCGTGCTGGTCCTCTGGGAAAGGTAGAGCCATCTCTTCACCAGCTGCCTGATGGGGTTGTCGGCCTTGTTCAGGGGCACCCTGGCTACGGCCGATCCCCTGAGGAGAAAGGAGATGCGGGAGATCAGGAAGGTATTGAGGGCATTGATCTTTTGCCAGGGGGCGAGCAGGGAGGAGTTGATTTGGGACGCGTCTCGCAGGATCTCCACGATGGTGTCTTCAGGGGTCTGTCGGACATGGACTCCTGTGGGTGTGCCGAGGTGTTGGTATATCTCTCGCTCTTCGAGGGAGGCCATGGGCTCGCCCTGGACCAGGACTCGTGTTGGCCAGACCAGTGCCCTGGCGCTACCGTCGACGTGGAGGGAGGCGCACTTTTTGGGATTGAAGCAGAGGCCCATCCACTCGGCGGCTTGGCTGGTGTCGTCGAGCATTTGCTGGAGGCTTTCCAAGCTGTCGGCGACAAGGGACAGGTCATCCATGTAGGCCAGAATGCTGATTTTCTTGCTGAGCAGGTCAAAGCCGGTTGGGCCGCTGGAGATGGCTCGGATGAGCAGTTCCATGGCCAGGTTGAAGATGATGGGGCTGAGGGGGCATCCTTGTTTCATGCCGCGGCGGATGGGGATGGTATCTGTCTCTCCGTCCATGGCACAGATGGTGATGATGCAGTCCTTGTAGAGGTCCCAGAGGATCTGGATGAAGGTTTCTGGCATCCTGAACTCTCCCAGGGTGGCAAAAATGTGATGGTGGGGTATGGACCCGAAGGCGTTGGTCAGGTCAAGCCATGCTACGGTGCACTGCCTCTTGTACCTCCTGGCTTCCTGGATGGCCATCTGAAGGAGGAAGTTGTGCTCATAGCATCCCTCGCAGGACATGAAACCCTTCTGTACTGAACTGACAGTGCCCCCGCACACTGACCAGTCCATGATCCATGCCACGAGGCAGCTGGCATACAGCTTGTAAATAGTGGAGCAGAGGGAGATGGGCCTCCAGTTGCTGGGGTCGTCTCGTTCGCCTTTTTTGTGGATGAGCACGGTCATGGACTTGTTCCAGGAGCGGGGAACGCGATGAAACTGCTTGCATTTGGTGAAGATGGCAGCGAGCACCAGGCAGCCGGGGTCTTGCTTCTTCAGCAGGTGGTAGCGGATGCCATCTTTTCCAGGGGCGGTGTTTTTGGTCCTCGTCAGCCTCGCCTGCACCTCCTGCGGGGAAAAATCTCGCTCCAGGACCTCCGTGAGGTCGATCCGGGGTAGCGGGAGAAGGCACTCTGGGCGTCGCAAGTTGGTCTGAGCCTCGTGATCGAACACATCCTTGAAGTAGGAGTAGAGTCTCTCAGGCTGGATGGCACAGTAGGAAGAGGTCCCGTTGAGGATCTCCCTCATAGCTTTCATCCGGTTCGTCCTGTATAGTTTCTGAATACGGGCTGCAGCCGCCAGATTGTAGCGGCGGCCAACGTCCCCGATCCCGCCTTCTCTGGAGGTGTTGTTATGGGTCGGTGCAGGGAATCTGTGCATGGCCCGTGGGGCCTCCTGGGGTTCCCTCCTTCTGGCTGTAATTTCCGCAGACAGTTCTGTGGTCAGTCTGTCCGTCAGGATGTCAAAGGTCTCGAAGTCCTCAGCCTTTGCCAGCTCCTCCATCCAGGTGGATTGCCACGGTGTGAGGACCCTCGCTCGCGGCCGTCATTCCTCCTGCTGCGTTGTCTCAGCGGGTTCAGGTGCTGCGGAGACAGTTTGCGGCCTCGTTGTCCCTCGGACTGGGGATTGGTGTTCAGGTGGGTCTCAAGGCGGGAGACCTTGTCCTGGTGCGGTGGGGGGGGCAGCTCTCCGTGTCTCCAAGGCAGCGCTGGATCTTCCAGGAGGGAGTGGGGTTCTGGAAGCACCGGTGTTGGGCTTTGTGGGGGTGCGGTCATGTTTGGAAGTGCTGGGGATGGTTCTGGTTCTTCTGCGCGCGGTATCCAGCTGGGGGGTCCTCGGTGGGGCATGGGGTTTTTGGCGATTGGAGGCTTGTTGGGTAACCTTAGAGGAGGTGTTGGGTCTCCTGGGGGTGGGGTCCGGCCGTGGGATCCGGGGGCTGCGGGAGGCTCCTCCGTTGGCTGGGTCTCACCGTGCAGCCTGCGGGGGCGGTGCTAGTTGCTCCTATGGCAGGGTGGCATGAGGTGACCTGTGGGGGAGTGCTGCACCGTCTCGTATCCGTGTTGTGCCAGATGTTTTTTATGAGGAAGAAGGACCCTCATTCTACAATCTGACACATGGAGATGGACCTCATGACATTCTATTCAGTGGAGCTCCTCACAGATTCGGGGATCTTGCCTGTATCTCACTGCTTGATCAGGGCCAGGATCCACAGGAATCAAGAGATGAACTCCTGGCCCCCTTGAAGTCAATGGGAGTTTTGCAATTGACTTGAATAGGGCCAGGATTTTGCCCATAATCTAGCAGCTCTGCCACCCAAAACATTTCAGAGACATCTGCCAACATTTACTTTTAAGTTTTCACAAAGGAGCACACACTACCTAAAGAATGAGAGTCAAGATTTCCATACTCACTAAATATTTCAGACTGATGTAAGTGTCATACTGGATATTAGCCTATTTGATTTATGGACGTGCTCAGCATGGTCACTTAAAAACCAATAAAAATACATTTTAAAAGGTCATAATTTACACTAACTGTTTTATGGACACAGATATATATTAAGTGGATTACACTTATACGGGCTTATAAAGCAGGTTCAGTGCTGTCCCTGTACAGTATGTGATTTTTTAAATTAATTTCCCTCTTACAATTTCAGGGTCTAAGCAATAGACCATTTATATAATCAGTTAAAAAAAAATCTATGCACTATTAGAATTATATTCATGTAGAGCTTCATTAGAGATATGTTGCTAACAAGATACCCATACTATGTGTATGGAATTGAAGGGATAGTTTATTGGAAAAGGACAAAACTATCATATAAAACTTCTTTCCAGATAATATCCTGTCCATGGAAGTGGCATTTACATGCCAACAGAAAAGAAGATGAAACATGGTATCAGGCCAGAAGACAGATAAAAAAATAAATGTCCACAACAGAACATCTATAAACTACAGCACTTCTAAACTGACAAATATTACCATGTTTGGTGCTACTAGGATCTTTCTTAGAGTATCCCAAAAAGTTCTGAACCGCACATAATCTGAATTTCCAAAATAGTTTTGATGTAAAAAGCGCTATGGATGTCATCATCTTCCTGTACATTATGAAACACAAGCTACATTCATCAAAGCTAAAACCTAGACCATGGCTCTCAACCTTTCCAGAATACTGTACCCCTTTTAGGCAGGGCCGGCTCCAGGCACCAGCCAAGCAAGCTCATGCTTGGGGCGGCAGATTTCAAAGGGCGACATTTCCATCTAATCCTTTTTTTTTTTTTTGGCTTTGTTTTGTTTTGCACTTCACCACTTTGGCCACCCCTGCAGGTTTTTTCTTTTTGGTTTACTGCTCCCGCCGCACTGTAGGGGGCGGAGGAGGAGAGTGCCCTGCATCAAGCCCGGTAAGGCAGCCCACGTCCTTCCCTGCCTGCTGAACGGAGCGGCGTGGAGCCCTCCCAGCATGCGGCACAGCAGGAGGGGCCGTGTGGCAAGCGCCCCGCTTAAGGAAGCCCTGGCCGTCCCCCTTCTCTCCCCCCCCGCTAGCCGGGGTGCGCACTCCGCTGCCCGGGGTCTGCAGGGCCGGGAGTCCCCCTGCACCCACGCTTCCACCGCCCCGCAGGTATTTTTTGCTTGTTTTTATTTTTTCTTTTCTTCGCCGCTCCGGCAGGCGGGCCAGTTTGTCGTCCCCTCCCCGCCCGCCGCTCCGGCCGGGGGCAGGTTTGTGTCCCCCCCTTTGCTGCTCCGGCCAGCCGGTTTGTTCCCTCCCCCCCCCCCCTCCAGCCAGGGGCAGGTTTGTTTCCCGCCCCCCCCTTTGCTGCTCCGGCCAGCTGGTTAGTTCTCCCCCCGCCCCCCTTCGCCACTCCGGCCGGGGCCAGGTTTGTTTTCCTCCTCCCCTCCACCCCCCCTTGCTGCTCCGGCCAGCCGGGTGTTTTTTGCTTTGGGCGGCAAAAAAGCCAGAGCCGGCCCTGCTTTTAGGAGTCTGATTTGTCTGGCCTACCCCCAGAATTTCACCTCACTTTAAAACTACTTGCTTACAAAACCAGACATAAAAATACAAAAAAAAAAAGTTACACAGCAAGCTGTTACAGAAGGATTGCTTACTTTCTCATTTTTACCATACTATTATAAAATAAATTAACTGGAATATAAATATTGTACTTACATTTCAGTGTATAGTATATAGAGCAGTTCATACAAGTCATTCTCTGTATGAAATTTTAGTTTGTACTGACTTTCCTAGTGCTTTTTATCTAGCCTGCTATAAAACTAGGCAAATATTCAGATGAGTTGTTGTACCTCCTGGAAGACCTTGGTGTACCGCCGGGATATGCATACCCCTAGTTGAGAACCACTGACCGAGACCATAGTACATGGCCAGAGTAACTGTACCAGGCCCAGGGAGGAGTAGGCGAAAATATTCCTACAGACTGCAAAATGGCTATGGAGCTGCTCTGCGGAGGCAGCCTTAGCCCACAGCTGAAGTTGCATATACATGGCACCTACGTACCTCTAGTCGCCTCACAAAATAAGGAGAGACTGAATAGATCCATGGAGCAGTAGATTTTCCCACCCATACCTTCAGGTTGCTCTTCACACGTACTGTTACACAGAGACTGAGGATGCCACATAGATGGAGCACACAAACTGCACATATGCAGCTCCATCCTAGCACACTTGAACAGCACTGATTCCTCCACACAGGGATTCTTAAATTATAGATGAGGAGCTGTATTAGCCTTCAAAATAATATAAGGCAAATCTTTTTCATTTGCATGGGATAGATGACCTGTTGTACACAAAGCCTTTCATTTCTGGAGACCCATGAGTTCAAATTCATTATTGGGGGGGGGGGGGTGATTTTTGGTGGTATCGTCGATTTTGCTATTTGTCCATATCACAAACCCTCACCCAGTTTGGCTCAAAAGTCTCTTCTTAGAAGAACCAAGAGGGTTGAATTAGGTCAGGACCAAGGTGATAGAACTAGCTTGCCCAGTGCACCTTCCCTGTGCTTTGTCAATCTCTAACCAAGGCTCTTCACACTTTTGAATACCAGAAGTTTAAAATAGGTTTTCCTTGTGTAGAATTTTGTCAAGTGCTGCATCTGGCTTTAATGTATGTGGACAATGTGTGAAGTTTACAGTCTAACTAAAACAGTGTTTTCAAAACCTGTATTTTAGAAGTGATGTAGGTGTAATTCACTCTGTGATGCTACTTACAAGGTAAGTTATAAACTACAGATTCTTTAGCATAGCTTAAGGTTATGATTATGAAAGCTGGGCTGATATTAGTAGTTTCCCAGGAGTCATGTATTTTCAAGATACACAGTGGATATGGGATATGGGATATTTTGGATATACAGAGGCAAATAATGAAAAAGAAAGAATTTATACAAGTCCCATTAATGATCTTTGATATGGTGGCAATTGTGGAACATAATCAGTATAATTCTTGGCTTTATGAATTCACAGTTAAGATTTAGATAACAGACAACCTAAAAATCAGCTATAGAGGGAGTGCCCATATATAAGTCAAGCAATGTTGTTCAGCCAATTAAAAGTATTACAAATCTAATCTTAGAGTTCTGAAGAGAAAGATAAACAATTATCTTAGAAACTGTGCAAATTATTTGTTTTTAAAGGGGGAGTGGGGGTTCCCCCAGCTATGTAGGTAGGTGAATTTCAAAAATTAACCTTTAATAATAGCTTACAAATATCCTTTATTGTTGTTCTGAGCATGAATGAAACACTGGTACTTGAGGGAGCATGTGTACAAAGGTTCCACAAACCATTCACTGTGACTTGGCTGCAATTCAAAAACATAACAGTAAAAACAAAAAAACAAAACAAAACAAAAAAAACACACACACACACACACAAAAAAAACCTATAAACTTTTATTATTATTGCAGCCTAGAAAACAATATATTTCACTGAAATCAAAAGAATATCTTACACCTGCCCCCACCCCAGAACAGCATCAATTAATTTGTGCCCTCAAAGTTTGAAGACAATGGATTACCCTGCATAGTAATTTTAAAAGATGCACTCAGCATGGATGATAGCGGGGGTGGCACCACCACCATCAGGGACTCCTATGTTAGGTCTTACAGATGATATATGTAGTATTTCCTTTTTACACAGCTGAACTGCTTGAGACTGAATGGATCACTAACCCTACAAGGTAAACAAAAATCAAAATGGAAAAGCACCAGGGCAGAAGATTTGCAGTATGAGAGTGTAAGAAGCTGTTTCCAATCCTTTCCCCCTCAGGATGTATAATATTTAAGACAAAAACCTGTTCAGATAAACAAGACATTTCTCCTTGTGCAATGCAAGCAAGACATCATGTGCTCTTGAAAAATATCAAAGTATGACAGCCCAGGACAGCTATATTTCATTTAAGTTGTTATCCTTAAATATTGGGCTCTAAAAATTCTTCTCTGTTAGTAACATAAATGTGACTTCTATTCCTTTAATCTTGCTGCTTGCACTACACATACACATTTTTAACAATGCAAGTAATATAGGCCCCTCGACATTCACCGTTTCATGATATCAAAAAAATCTACAGCACGCTTCCATAGTGATGGGTGGGTGATGTTTGTATCTTAATTCATCATCCACAGTGACTGTGTCCCATTCAAAGATGTGTACATTTGTTCCACAAAGGCACTGTTTGGAACAGGTTAATACAGTCCCCTTACCTCATTTTGTTTGATTACCTCTCTACCTTAACTTGTACATGAGCAGAACAACATGTGGCAAGTCTTATTTATGCATGTATTGAACAATTCATTGTATAAGTATTGCATGTAGGGAGCCTGATCCAGTGTCTACTGAAGTAGGTGGAAAGATCCCAATAGACATCAGTATGCTGTGGATCTGGACAAGAGACTTGTACAACTGAAGAACATGGGATGAAGGACAAATTAATTTGTTGACTGCCTTGACCACTGTGGCAAAGTTATTATTGCTTAAATACAGCATCATGCACAAGATGACAATACAGTTTAAAAATCAAACAGCTCGTCAAGAAATTACTTGTTTAAATAAATATGATGCCGTAAATAGTCACATTTTTGAACTTTTCTGCTAGGCTCATACCGAGAAGTATATTAAGAGTTTGTTTGGATAGCTGCAGTTTGCATTTCATAGCTGCTTGTTCCATTATACAGAGTGATTTTGTGTAGCCAAAAAGTGTTTTTATAGTTGTGATTTAAAAAAAATATCTTCTAATTATAAAGGGAATATGCAGTGACTTCTGCTTGCTACAGTACTAGCCTATGATTTATTTTACAAGCAGTTTCACACAGCTCTTTACTAAATAGACGTTCTTTGTGCTTTATTACAAGTTTGCTCCATTGAGTCATGCTCTCTGTGGGACGTTGCGTCTATATTTTATTTTACTCCTGCTATTAATTACCTTGTGGGCCTGTATCGTGTCTCCTTCAGTCTCATTTATTATAACGGCGCCTGCTAGCACCACAGTAGTTAAGAGTCTGTCAGTTTTTCCATTAGAAACCCCATCTCCCAGGGGTTTATAATTCAGCTGTAAAACTTTGCTCCTGGCTGATACTTGGCATAGATGGCCACAGCCATAAGGCATTTTAACATAAAATTGAACGAAAAACTCTGTTTTTAAGTCATAGGATTACACACGGGCTCAGAGTCCTAAACGCAGATTGCTTCATTTCTTTTAAATGAAAATTTGCAGGCCATTTGCTAACAAGAGAGGTCAGTGCTTGGGAGGTTTTTTGTTTTGTTTTTTTAAACATATCACAAGACACTTCCCCACTCCTTCTGTCTAGCACAGAACTTCCCTCTGCCCTAATGCAAGCCTGAGTGCTGTTGGCTTTAGAGTTTTCTCCTCATAGCTGTTTTCTGAAACAACCTTCTTGAATCTCTCTACCATAATCTCTCCTGCCTCCTTCTCTGAATATTTTTAATTCCATTTCAAGAGTTTTATTTTCGAATAACTTTGAATGTAAGACACTCAGCAAAATAAGGGCCTTCCCTGTGAACTGCTCTGCCCTGGTAAACACCTTTGCTAGTACAGAGCCCCTATAGCCTTAATGAGACTCCACACACAGGCAAAAAAGGTCCACCCATGTTAATCAGCTTACATGATCAGGATGTGGAGATGTATTAGATTAGAAAAGTATTACTCGCTAACTAAAATGTTGTGAGGATATTTTTTGGAAAAAAATGTGAAGGGGCTGGTCTGTGTTACTGTCTGGTCTGTCAATTATCTACAAACTAAACAAGCTTTAGAAGTTAGCTTTAAATCCTCACTCATTTACTTTGATAGATTTGCCTGAATAAATACTTCCAGACTTGGAGAGACCAAACTGTACTTACACTGGTTTATTTCAGAGTAAGGTCAGTGGAACTGATATTGTAATTTACCCTGATAGATGCCACAAAGAAATTCATGGAAAATAAAGATAAGATGTTTATTTTTAATATCAGTAGTCAGTGATCCTCTGATGAAGTTCTACTAATACATCAGATAAGTCACATATAGTGACTGTCATCAATTCCACATAAATGCGGTGTCCCACTGGGCTGACTTATGTCTCTATTAAGTGGAATACCTACTTAACAAAAATCCTGTTTGACTAACATTGCTGCCACGCAGGGAGCTGCAGAGAGACCATCCCATTACCCAGACATGCCATGGAAGAAGACATTACTGGAGGAATTCTCTCCAGTCTCTCTCTGTCACTTAAATCAGCTCAAAGGGGCTGCAATGTGCCCTGAGGAATATCCTGGTTGCAAGAACTACAGAGCGGCTCAGGTGGCTGTACACCCTCATCCCACCCCACACTCCAGGACATGCTAGAAGTGGGCAGGGGGCCAGGCATTGCAGCCAAAGCAAAAAAGTTAAGGCATCCCTGAAGTCTATCCTAGACTACATCAGGGCATGAACTGCCCCCTCCCCCTGCTGAAATCCCTGCCCAATGACAAATCTAGTCTCACATAGCATTAGGGTGACCAGATGTCCCAATTTTATAGGGACAGTCCCAATTTTTGGGTCTTTCTTATATAGGCTTCTATTACCTCACCCCCTGCCCCCATTTTTCAAACTTGCTGTCTGGTCACTCTACATAGCATTGGTAAGACCAAACCGGCTGTCTAGCACAGTGCTGACAGCCGGAGCCCTGTGAGATTCCCAGCATAGTGATTCAAAATGTGCAGCTGGCACAGAATGAACAAGTTAGCAATCAGGGGCAAGGAAAAGAGAAGCAATTTATTTTGTGCATGTGCCAGAGATAAGGTGATTCTCACAACTGTTAGTTGGGCAAAAGTCAGTAATGAGACTGAGGCACACAAAGGCTAAATCACCTGAAAGAATCACAGTTAAGAGGAATTACTATCCCTATAAATCAGCAGTCATTGTCATTAAGTAGCATTTGTCTTAAAATTGCTTTCCCTGGAGGCATCCTGATTAAGCAGATCTCCTAAGTACATACTAGCTTGCTTACTCTATGCCATCACAATTAGGTGGAGCGTTCAGTGGACTTTGGACTTTCAGTGGACTAACTGTAATATTTAAACCATCAGTTACCTTGAAATGGAAGTATTGTTTTCTGGTCAGCTATGATTTAACCCCACCAGGGATGGATGGGTGTCAGAGAGAAAGAGTGGAGTGTTTTGGGGGGGTGTGGAGGAGGAATCAGAAAAGGAAGTGTAGATAAGAAGACAGGAAGCATGTGAGATAGTTCACCCAGTTCACTGTTCACCCAGTCCTCTGAACAAATAACAGGGGCTGTGGGAAGGGGCAGGGGAATGTGAGATACAAGAGGACAAAGACCTGGAGAGAATATCTTTTAGCAACATACCCTCAAAATATATTCCTATAATTTTGTTTTGGGGTCCAGACAGTAATAACACTCTCTACTCCAGCAATGAACACACTTCAGGGTCCTAAGAAAGAACTCACAGACACAAATGCTTGGCTAGCAGTGGTCAAACTCTGTTACTTAACTAAACCAATACTCATCTGCACATGAGGACAAAAGACTATGCTATAGTAACCTAAATAATCAAGACACTAAACAGAAAAGTAGATACAAACCCAGGTTTTTAGAAGATATTTATAAAACAGATCCATCCCTGCCCCTAACATGTATATAAATTAAGTGTTTTATAAATCAAGCTATAAACAGACAGCGAGTATTTAATAGCTTTGTAGACCCTAGCTGAATAATAGTGCTCATTCCATCTCCTTGGGCTCGAAGGGAGAGGGAAGAGGGAAAGCATGCATGATACAGTCTAGTACTCAGCAAATACCGGTACATTATTTTTGAGAAACTGAAATGCCCCTACAGGCCCAATCTGTTAATACAACTAAGCACATTTTGCTTTCAAGAATTATGATGGTATCCTATTGTGTACAGTAATATACAGTATCCCTTAAAATATACCTGTTAAGCCATTCCATACACCAAACAGCAAGTGGTGCAAGCCCCAAGTTTCTCATTCTGCTAATTATGAATTCCCTGGATTTTGTTGGTTTGGCAGATCCACCTCATTACTTTTATTAAAATGGTTTTCCCGGTTTTAGTAATAAAAGAGCTTCTAGCATCATCTACCTTTACAATGTGGCTCTGCCTATGGAGATCAAGGATGTGTTTTCTCTGCACCTATTTGAATCCATCACTCATCTCTCTAATAGAAACCAAAAGTAAATCTTTAAGCAAGGCCAACAAATATAGGACAAGAGTTCAGCCCTTGTTCCTCTTCGATTATCCAAATCTCAATTCTAATGCTTATTCCCTGGGAGGAAGGCTGTGCTACTTATTTTTCTCTTTAAGGTTTACATTTAAATTAAAAATTAATTTTGAAGGTGAAATGGTGGCTTTTATTTAAAATCCATGCTCATATACAGTCCACAGCAGTTACTGCCCATCAGTCAAGCAGCTATTTCAGCATAGCTCCTCAAACTCTTAGTTTCTCTTTGGATTAGAAAAGAGAACAGGTCAGTCATGTTTATGGGCTGGCTTCCAGTTTATTACTAGGGTTGACTAATAGGCTTCTATGCTAGATTTGACCTATGATTGTCATTATAAAATAATTAACAACACCTCAGAAAGTGCTCTATTAGCACAGGATCTTTAAAATGAAGCTTTTTCCTGTTCTTGAACTACTCTCTTTACTCACCATAAATTCTATGATCATTGGAGGATTTGTTATTTCCTGTCCTTGTTTACATACAGTAACTGACACCCATGGAACTGACCTTCCATAATCCATGCCCCCATTAGTTATTTTAAACAGGTAAACCAAGTGATATATGTAAAAGTCAGAGTTTAACATGTCTGTTTATGCATCTATCCGCATAAAATATGGAAGGGGGCATTGATTGGCTGGTGAAGATTGTGAACACGCTGATATTGAGCAATTACTATAGCCAGTTCCCCCCCCCCCCCAACATCCATTTTTGGAATTATTATTGCACCTATATATTTTCCTTATTCTGTCTCCACAGCCTAAATAGTCACAGAAAGATCTTGTAACAAACCAGGATGTAGACAGTCAGGCCTAGTGATTGAAGCCAGAATCAGGAACCAAGCAGGGTACAGGACAGCAGCCAAGCTGGAAACAAGACAGGATCAGGGCTGGAGCAAGGCAAGGAGCAGGGCACACAGAGAGGAAGCTGCAGCTGCAGGCATCTGCATTTAGTTGTTGCTGTTGGTCTCAAGAGCAGGCTTGCCTACTTTCTTGGCCAATCAGGTGGAGTGGTGAATTAAGTGGCCCTGCTCTGGCTTAACTGTGCTGAGAGGTTTGCAAGTCCTCATTCCTGACAGAGCTAGTGGCCTGCTGCTGCTCCCTGTGAGGTCAATAGCAAAACTTGGAAAAAGGATCAGATCCAAAAGGTGAAATAAAGTTAATTTATATAAGTCTCTTAGTATCATTGAATGAAAGCAAATAGAAAAAAAAAAGACAGCTTAATAGGCTTAGATCATCTAGTTTGATTCAAATATAATGAAGATAGCAAGGGGCAGGCAACTATAGGAAATCCCTTAAAAAAATTAAGAGCAAAAAAAAATAGTAAAAATTGAGAAAGTGTGCTGAATGTTTTGAAAAAGTCTTAAAGGAAAGATTATAATTCACTTTTTCAAAGGTCTTACATATTGAAAAGGAGAGGTACATTGAAATTTCAAATAAGGGATTACTTATCTAGAGCAAAAATGGTTTTTTTTTAGCATTAAACATAATAGAAGTGGACTTGTTTAGCTTTGTAATCATTTTAGAAAAGCAATAACACTTCAAGAAGATGAAAGCTCTCAGACTTCAGCGTAATATCTTTTGAGTTGTTTTGTGGGTCATTAATAAGAAAACAATGTCTTTAGAAGTCACAGAAAATATTCATTGGCCCAGAGCCCTTGCACACATTTTTAAAGTTCTCTTTCACACAGAAACATAAAATAACCCATAAAGATCCTAAATATATATATATATATAGAGAGAGAGAGAGAGAGAGAGAGAGAGAGACACACAACTTCCTAAGGAGAGCTATAGAACCATCCCTTACTTTACCCTGTTTGACTGGGGTGGCTGCTTCAGGGTCTCCATCTATGGCACTGGGAAATCTAACTCCTAGTTCTGGAACACCACATCAAAGGCAGAAATTGGGATGTTTGGATGCAACAATTATGCAGCAATTCCTTTACAGAGCCTCTGCTAGAAGGTCCCCTTGAGGCCCCTCTCCGCTGCTTTCCACAAGTTCTGGGCAGCTCTGCATCCAGCTGCAATGTCTGCCTCTCACTGCCTATTCCACAAGTGGTTCTGCAGCTTCTGCTCCCTTGGTCAGCTTCCTGCTGGGCACATGGCTTCTCTGCAGCTGGCTTTCTAGCTCTGCTTTCAGCTTCCCTTGTAGCCTCTCCAGCCTCTAAGGAAAGGTCACTTCCTGGTAAGACTCTTCAAAAGAGTTCTGATGGCCCTCACTCCTCTATTGGACAGGGGAGGAAGATATAACTGTGTCACCAGACCTCAGTGGGTCACAACTGAGAATACCAAATTCAGGACAAACTGCTGAGAACACTCCAAAACTGATGGGTATTCTTCCATAAGATATACCAAACCAGCAACAAAAGTAAACTTCTGTCTCACCACAGTGGCTAACAAGAATCAGAAATCAGCCTCCCTAGGTATTCCAGTCCTGGATTCAATACCCACACATTAGACTTAATGATGAGTGGTTATTTAAAACCAATTTAATCAAACAAAGGATTCTTCTGAACCCAAAGGACCAGCCATATACCCAGGTCAATATATAACTCAGATCTTACTCAATAATCACGCCATTGCCAATCCTTTGGTATCTAATATCGAAAGGCTTATTTATAAAAAGAAAGAGATGAGAGTTAAAATTGGTTAAAGGAAACAAATACATACAACAATTGCAAAGGTCTTTGAACAGGCTTGAAGCAGTGATGAAATAAACTGCTGGTTTGTTAAGTCTCTGGTTGCTTCCAAATGATTTGGAAGGTCCTTAGTCCCTTGGTAGAATGCTCCCATTAGTATAAATCCATACTCCAGAGATTAGAGCAGGAAAGAAGCAAAATAGAGATGCTTCCAGGGCCATTTATAGCTTCTGTTATGTGAAGGGAAACTTCATTATCCCAAACAAAGCCCTGAACATAGTATTTGGAAAAATACAGGCACACAAGATGGGGTTTGGAGTCACATGAGCAAGTCACATACCCTTGCATGCTTTAATGAGTCAGGGCAGTCATTACCCATATTCTAGCTAGAATGTCCTCAGGAAAGTCCACCAGGTGTGGATAAGCTTCTTCCATGGTCCATTGTAAGTTAAGTGTTCTTTGATGGGACATTCAACTTGAATAGTCCCTTCACAATGTGGTAGTTAAATACCTTGTGGGTGTTATCCAGGAGCAAACATTTGAAATACTGGTATACAGAAAATATTCATAATTTCAGATACAAAAAAGGTACATGCATACAAATAGGATAATCCTATTCAGCAAATCATAACCTTTCAACTGACACCTTAAATGACATACTTTTTACAAGATTTGTTGCAAATATATAACAATGGTAGCAACAATGATCTACATGGTCATATTTTAATCAGATAATGTCACAGTCTGTGTATCCTGCTGGATCACAGATCAGTAGATGGGGGTCAATGGTGCTTCACTAGCACTGAGTGAAGCTGACTATAGGTTAAAATGAATAAGTGGAATTGTATTAAACCCTGGCAGGGGTGGCTCCAGGCACCAGCGCAGCAAGCGCGTGCCTGGGGTGGCAAGCCACAGGGGCGGCCTGCCAGTCACTGTGAGGACGGCAGTCAGGCAGCCTTCAGCGGCATGCCTGCAGGAGGTCTGCCGCTCCCGTGGTTTCATCGGCAATTCGGTGGCAGGTACGCTGAAGCCACAGGACCAGCAGATCACCCGCAGAAATGCCGCCGAATCCGCGTGACCACGGACTGTCCACAGGCATGCCGCCGAAGGCCGCCTGACTGCCATGCTTGGGATGGCAAAAAACATACAACCGCCCCTGAACCCTGGGCACTGCTCTGTGCATGTAGCTGTGTTTGTGACCCAAGGAATCACACTGCAGGACTCCCCACTATCTAGCTGAAATTGCACAGGGGTTGTCCCATGTGCTTTCCTGTCCCAAAAGTCTGAATCTAATGTGCTCTCATACTCAAGGAAAGAGTCATGATGTTATCATTGCTGTCTAATGTACCATTCCCCCCTCGTACAAGTCTGATAATCTTCCTGAGATCTTCCCCTGCTCTTGCACACACTGCTACAATGGTTCAACTTACGATATTCCCTACAATGCTGTTCTAGAACAGGGCACTTCTCCTTTAACTGCTCATGCTGTCTCTTACAGTAAATGCATCTCATGATGGGTATGGAATCCTGGTCACCTGCTGTCCTTTGTTTTTGTCTCACTATGTGTATTTCTGAGGGTGTTATACCTCCTTGGGTTTCATCCTTGAAGCTTCTGCTGGATGATCCAGGTTTGAGCATATGTCTAATATGAGATTGCCTTCCCAGAATAGTCGCTTCTGCAGGTGGTGATCCCAAGTGCCACAGACTATCATGTCCCAAATGAGGGAGGTTGTCAAGCCCCCACAATTGCATTTAGCAGCCAGTATGCATAAAGCAGTAACATAGGGATCTATCTCCTCCCCTTCAGATTAGTCTGTAATGAAAAACCTGCATCATTCCAGTTTCGTTCTGCTTTGGAGAGCAATAGGCCTCCAGGTCTCCTACCACTGCTATGAGCCTTGCAGTGAGTGGTGAGTGCTGCAGACCTCTCTGCCTTGTTCTCCAATAAGGTAAAATAATAGTTTTACTTTCCTGTTGTTATCCTTTTGCATGGCCAGGTCTGTGTTCAAGTCAGAATTCCTTCTTCCACCAGCTCCATCTCTGGCCTCGGAGTCTGCAAATTCCAAGGGCGAGTAAAGACCAAGTTCCATGGCTCAAGCCAGGGCTGGCTCTAACTTTTTTGCCGCCCCAGGCAAAAAAGAAGAGTGCCGCCCCGCCGTAACACCCCCCCCCCCCACGCGCTGCGCCGCCGCCCCCCCCCCCCCCAAGTGCCGCGCCGCCGAAACACCCCCCGCGCTCCCCGGCTGAAACAAAAACAAAAAACAAAAAAAAAACCTTGAGCTCCGCCCCGCCGAACAAAACAAAAAACAAAAACAAAAACCCCGCGAGCGCCCCCCACCACCTCAACATTGGCCGCCACTTCTAAGGTGCTGCCCCAAGCACGTGCTTGGTCGGCTGGTGCCTGGAACCGGCTCTGGCGCACGCTGCCAACTGCTGCACTGCAGAGAACTCACAGCTCAGATACCGTCACAATGTTTCATTAGCAAAGAGTAAAGTGAAGGCAGGTTAAGCAGAAGAAGTGGAACTTTATTAAATCTTGTGCACTGCTCCGCCCATGTGACTGAGTAGCTTCCATCCTAAGCTTCCCGCATTCCTTGTTTTCCTGGAGTCCCATCAAAGACAGTCCCTGCAGAGAATATGGCAGGGGTGGCCAAACTGTGGCTCTTTTATAGTTAAAATGCAGCTTGCAGATCCCTTATCCTCCTGCACTTACCCCCATTCTCCATCTACCAGACTGAGGGGAAAGCTCAGGGCTTCTTCCCTGCGGTGGGGTGATGGGGCTAGGAGCATCTGCCAGAGACCACTGGTGCCTGCTGAGAGTGGGGGGGGCACATTTAAAGGTTCTATCCCAACAGCTTGACTCACGCAGTCCCCTAGCACACCCTCCCTTTTGCCCTCAATGGCCCCTCCCTGCAGCTCTCAGGTGTTAGCTCCACCTGAAGAGGCAGCTGCAAACAGCTGGGAGCTACAGGGAGGAACTGCTGCTTTAGCTCCACAGGGAGAGGTAGAAGCAAAAGCGGTAGCTCTCCCTGCAGCTCGCTGCTGCCTTTCCCTACAGCTGCAGCTCCCAGTGTGCCGGCTCCAGCAGCTGCTGCACAGGGAGGGAGTCTGGAAGCACCATGTGACCTGGGGTCAGCAAACCCTGGCAAAAATAGGCGGAGGGCACATGACTTCATATGTCCCCACCACACATTGCCTCTGGCTTCTGCCAAGTCAGGAGGGGTGTCTCGGGGCTTCAGGCCCACAGGAGATGCCTGCCAGGGCTCAGTACTTAAGCCCTGAGCCCTTGCAGGTGCGCCCCGGCTCTCAAACTTCTGAAGATTGTCATATATGGCTCAGTAAGTTGGGCCACCTCTAGAATATGGCCCTTCTGACTGCAGTTCCACTGATCATGATACATGATCAGTTTCCTGCTCAGCTGATTCACCACAGTGCACAGTTCTATTTCCATAGGCTGCAGTCTCATATCCTCGTCCACGTTGTTTGATGGATTTCCCCAATGCTAGTCCTCTGGTCGGTGTTGTCGAGAACATGGTCCTGCTGCTAGGTCAAAACATGTTGTGTCCCATTCCAGAGACAGAATATCTCACATTTGGAATATGCACACAAAGTACATATATTCATATGTGGACAATTATACTTGTGCCTATATGAGCTTCCCCCAAGCACTTTTGTGAACAAAGCATCTATCACACAAATGTTTGCAGAAAATGAATGTTAAAAGTAAGTACAGTTGAATTAAATTAAATTTTGACTTCCCGCATTCAGCCTGCTCTAGAGTGTAAACCATTTGCATCATGTGCACATATGATAACTTGAAAAATGTCTTTGTTCTGATTTCCACACATCGATTTAAAGTTGAGTAATTGATGCTTTACTGCTCCATGAGTAAATATGTAAATGCTAATTAATGAATTACAATTCACATTGAAAACAAGCTGTTGTTTTTTAAGAATTGTATTGATTGAATTCTCTGTGTCTTTTTTTTTAAGTGCTCCATTATCCTCTAGCAAAAATGTTTGATTTATGATACAGATACAGTGGAAGTTTCTCCAAGTTTTATCCCCAGATGCCTCATGAAAAATAAAGACAAAGCAAGCTTCTAACTACGAATGACACCAGATGTCAACATTCCAGCAGTTTATACCAGAGATGTACTCTCATGTGGTTAGTGCTTCAGAGGACCACAATAAAAATAAAGTTGATGGATAATCAACAGAAAAACACACACACACTTTGGGAATAATTATTTCTTCTGATCTCTGAGATACTTCCTGGGTATACCTGAGGCTATGAGGCACCTGGATACCACTTGTCCTTAGTACGAGGAAGCCTTGTTGGTGCAACTCCCCAACTCCACTGGCCACGGGCAACACAAGCACTCCCCTTCAGGCCTCGTAGGCCCTGCTGTCACCTCACAGGTTAGCGAATAGCACGCTCCAACCTCGAGCCCTCCAAGGGTCTTCCTGGAGAGTCCAGCCCTTGGTCCACTGGACACTCACAGTATTCTCAAATACACAGCTTCCAAAGAAACAGTACACCCCAGTTCCACCTCAGATCACTGCTCTGCTTAACGCATAGCACTTAGATACATTATAGGGAAATCAAGTATAAGCATATTTAATAAAGCATAGAGATTTAAATAGGAGCAAGCCGAGGTTTTGGAAACAAATGTTTACATATAAAATAAAATCATAACGTGCATTCTAGAGTCTAGACTTAATCAACTCTTCTGTCTTGCGGAGCATTGCTCACCCAAAAACCCAGCAGCACTTTACAGTCAGGCTTGGCTGTGACCCTCCTTCCTTGAGACAAGCACACTACCAGCTTGCCTCACAGGTAAAAAGGACTCCATGTATTTCTTTGAACCCCATACATATTTACACACGCACAATAAGGAAGAGTCAAAATCCAATTGAAACATCTGATTGATCTGAATTTTTTTTTTTTAATTTTCTTTTACTGTGAATTTTGAGGGTTTGTTCTTAACTGGAACAAAAAACAAACACTGAAATCTCAAAATTCTCTGCAAAATGAAATTTCTGTTCTCTGCACAGCTCTGCTAATATGGCTAAATTTGGAGGCCACAACTTTATTAACAATTAGTATCAACTGGGGTAACCTCCCTAAATTACCCAGCAAGCTTGTTCCAATGTGGATCTCAGCTAGCACCAGTGGCCTCATATGGAAACATGGTGTCAAGTATCAGGGGGTAGCCGTGTTAGTCTGTATCTACAAAAACAACAAGGAGTCTGGTGGCACCTTAAAGACTAACAGATTTATTTGGGCATAAGCTTTCGTGAGTAAAAACCTCACTTCTTCGGATGCATAGAGTGAAAGTTACAGATGCAGGCATTATATACTGACACATGGAGAGCAGGGAGTTACTTCACAAGTGGAGAACCAGTGTTGACAGGGCCAAT